>NC_034602.1:72971984-73037643 GCF_900095145.1 Mus pahari | reverse complement strand
GAAAGAAAGAAAGAAAGAAAGAAAGAAAGAAAGAAAGAAAGAAAGAAAGAAAAGAAAAGAAAAGAAAAGAAAAGAAAAGAAAAGAAAAGAAAAAGAAAAAGAAAAACCCAAATAAACAAACAAACACATAGTGACAAAATTAATATGAAGCTAAGCACAGCAATTCAGTCAAAGGCAAGGAGAGAAGCCACAGTTGAACCAAAACAGCTGACTTGAACCAGCCAAAATGCGTTCAGAAAGAACGAGAAAATGTGAGTTTATTCAGCAGTACATCTTAAAGGAAAAAAAAAATTCTAGGCCTAAATAAGATTGTATGGAGGTTAAAAGCCTAGTCCTGGTTTTAGCAGACTGAGGCAGTAAGCCCCAGAGATGACAAATACACCAGGAGAATACAAGTTACATTTACACATTTGTTTACATACAGGATTTTTATCATTTAAACACATGTGTCCAGCCAATTTTAAGATAATAAATATTGGTTCTCTTTCAATAAATAGTAAGGAAGGAGAACACATAAATATCTTATAAATATCTTACGTGATGCTCCGAAAATAGTAAATAAGTATTTTAAAGGTGTTTTTAAATGACGGAAATGTGTGTGTATTTTTATGTATGTATATGTTTGTGTCTGTGCATGTTGCATAGGTAATTTACTTAAAGGTTGACTTATGTCACTATTAATGCTGTAATTTTAAAATTGTCATCAGTGGAGTTATTCAAATTTAGAGAAAACTGTAGATTTTATGTCACTTGGGAAGGGCTTCATGTGTTTGTGGAGAAATAATGGTCTGGAAACTGTGCTTCTGCAATACTGGCATTAAGAAATGCTGGGACCTAAAGAAGGAGGGGGAGTACACGTGTTGAGAAGGGTATTGCCCTCTACAAGGACTGCAGGTCCACAGACTTCAAATCGTTTCTTGTTTCAAGAAGTGGTCTCTTTTGCACACACAAGTTCCAACATTTCCAAAAATGTATTGTGCTCTTCTATAAATGTCAGGTTTATAAGTCTCTTTTTATTTCTATAAAATTAACTTACCTTGGGAATGTCTTACTGCAATAAAAAAAAAAAATGGACCAATGAAGCCAGAAACAATAGTTGACTGATTCCTGGTAAAGTTTCCATTAACAAATACTGGGCACTTAGTTGAATATAGTGTTTTACTGTCCTCTTCATAGCCTTTAATTATACAACACTTTTCTTTATAGTTTGGCTCTTACGTTGTTTTTTTTCTCTTTTGTGGTGTTTGTTGAGTGTTGGAGTGAGGGGTTTTGATATAGGTGTTGCATCTATTCTACGACTGAATGTTCAATCTCTCTGGTCAATGTTGAGATTGGTTCTAGTCTATGGCTATAGACCTAATTATTTAGAAAGTAAGTTGGCAACATGGCCATCTAAAAAAGCAAGAAGACTACACATACTCTATCAAGCATTTATCTTCATTCACACATTAATACAATATTATTAAGAGAGTATTAGGTTTTAAGACAGATTTAGTTTTCTTTAAGGAAGTCTTAATTTTTGAAATTGTGATACATTGTAAAAGAACCTTAATCTTTACATGACCCTAAAACTTGAATCTATAGTGTCACCAATGAGGGACAATGCAGTAGAGTACCTTTTATTTAGAATACCAAAGTAAGAAGAATCACTTGCCATATTAGGAGGAAAGGGGAAAAGATAGGGGATTTTGGGAGAGGAAACAAGGAAAATGGATAACATTTGAAATGTAAATAAAGAGAATATCTAATTAAAAAATAAATCAAAAAAAGAAAAAATAATTAAAGTTGAGCCTTGATGAGAAAAGAAAAGAAAAAGCTGAAACCATAAATTTGGACATCATTGCTATGCCTGTGGTGTAGTAGGCTTTAAAGTACAGGAGTTTCATCAAAATTAACTCATAGAATTTGCTTTAATGTAAAAAATGAAACAAGTTAGGCATATTGACAGATTATCAAAGATATAACATGCTTGTAGTTGTGAAAATGGTTACCTTGATCAAAAACCATTACCAAAACGGTCATGCTCACTGATGGCAAACTTACTGTTGCTGTTTTGCTAGATGGTCATTTTGTCAAGGTACACTCTAAATGACTAGGTCTCTATTGTTAGACTAGAGATGCTCTCAATACTGATCAAATTAATTTGTGAAATATAGAATGGTTAATATATTGAATTTTTAGCACTGGGCAGAGTGACTGTGAATATTCAGCCATTGAGTAGAAGATACACCTATATCAAAGCCCCAACCCTAAAACTCAAAAAACACCACAGAAGAGGAAAGAATATAAGATCCAGAATATGGAGAAACATGTAAAGTAATCCTGTAGTCTATATATGACCTGGGTATTGTACACATGAACTTAAAGAAATTGTGATTACCTGTTTATGACCTAAGCAAATCAAACAATTTAAAAGTCCACCATGGATGGATGTATTAGTTCTTTTCTATTCTGCCTCTTCTAGTCGATAATAATAATAATAATAATAATAATAATAATAATAATGAAAAATATTCCAAATGATTAGCCTGTGATGTTTCAATAAATAATGCCTAATATGGAGCAGCCTGAGGCTCTTTTATATATATGAATTTGAATAATTCCTATTCAGATAGAGAATAGTAGCAAGAATACATAAAGATAAAAACAGGTTTTATATATATATATATATATATATATATATATATGAAATTAATGATATAAAATTAAATTTAACAGTAATTACTACACTTTTTATATTTACATATGAAATATAGGACTGTCGGTTTTATATGTCAACTTTCTAGACTACCATATTCCAGTACTTTTCCAACATTATTCTGAATGCTTCTGTGAAGGTATAATTTTAAATAAAAATTAGCACTTAAATAGTGGCTCTATGTGAAGCAAATTATCTTCCATATTGTACACATGCTTTATATAATCTGTTGAAGATTGAACAGGGACAGAAGTAGGACAACAGTGAGGTAAAAGAAAAAATTCTTGTCGCCAGTTACTTTTCCACTGAGATTGCGTCATCTTGTAATCTCATGATTTCCAGGCTGTGGATCTATCCTATAAAATAATCTATGGACTTCATAATCATGCAAGTCAATCCCTCTACAATTCTTTCTTTAAGATTTCTATCCATACTTTCTTACTGCTTCTGATTACAACATCCTCATAAATACTTCATGCATTACTGAGTTCAAGGTAGAGCAGTTTATCATCAACTCTGCATCTAACATACTTTCATACATTTCTTTTTTAGCAGTTCTTTTTTTTTTTTGATGTGTTTTGTCATTCTTTTTTTAAAATTATTTTATTAGATATTTTCTTCATTTACATTTCAAATGCTATTCTGAATGTCCCCTATACCCTCCCCCCACCCTGCTCCCCTACCCACTCACTCCCACTTCTTGGCCTTGGCCTTCCCCTGTATGGGGCATATAAAGTTTGCAAGACCAAGGGGACTCTTCCCAATGATGGTCAACTAGGCCATCTTCTGCTATATGTGAAGCTAGAGACACGAGCTCTGGTGGTACTGATTAGTTCATGTTGTTGTTCCACCTATAGGGTTGCAGACCCCTTCAGCTCCTTGGGTACTTTCTCTAGTTCCTCTATTGGGGGCCCTGTGTTCCATCCTATAGATGACTGTGGGCATCCACTTCTGTATTTGCCAAGCACTGGTATAGCCTCACAAGAGACAGGTATATCAGGGTCCTTTCAGCAAAATCTTGCTGGCTTATGCAATAGTGTCTGCGTTTGGTGGCTGATTATGGGATGGACCCCCATGTGGGGCAGTCTCTGGTTGGTCCATCGTTTGGTCTTAGCTCCAAACTTTGTCTCTGAAACTCCTTCCACGGGTATTTTATTACCTATTTTAGGGAGGAATGAAGTATCCACTTGTTGGTCTTCCTTCTTCTTGATTTTCTTGTGTTTTGGAGATTGTATCTTGGTAATATCTAGGTTTCTGGGCTAATATTCACTTATCAGTGAGTGCATATCAAGTGACTTCTTTTGAGATTGGGTTACCTCACTCAGGATGATATCCTCCAGATACATCTATATGCCTAAGAATTTTATAAATTCATTGTTTTTAATAGCTGAGTAGTGCTCCACATTTTCTGTATCCATTCCTCTCTTGAGGGACATCTGGGTTCTTTCCAGCTTCTGGCTATTATAAATAGGGCTGCTATGAGCATGTGTCCTTATTACCAGTTGGAACATCTTCTGGGTATATGCCTAGGAGAGGTATTGCTGGATCTGCCAGTAGTACTATGTCCAGTTTTCTGAGGAACCGCCAGACTGATTTCCAGAGTGGTTGGTTGTACAAGCTTGCAATCCCACCAGCAATGGAGGAGTGTTCCTCTTTCTCCACATCTTCGCCAGTATCTGCTGTCACCTGAATTTTTGATCCTAGCAATTCTGACTGGTGTGAGGTAAAATCTCAGGGTTGTTTTGATTTGCATTTCTCTCATGATTAAGGATGCTGAACATTTTTTTTTCAGTGCTTCTCAGCCCTTCAGTACTTCTCAGTTGAGAATTCTTTGTTTAGACTCTGTACCCCATTTTTAAAGGGGGTTATTTGAATTTCTGGAGTTCAGCTTCATGAGCTCTTTGAATATATTGGATATTAGTCCCCTATCAGATTTAGGATTAGTAAAAATTCTTTCCCAATCTGTTGGTGGCCTTTTTTGTCTTATTGACAGTATCTTTTGCCCTGCAGAAGCCTTGCAAATTTATGAGGTCCCATTTTTTGATTCTTGATCTTACAGCACAGGCCATTGCTGTTCTGTTAGGAATTTTTCCCCTGTGCCCATATCTTCGAGGCTTTCCCCCATTTTTTCCTCTATAAGTTTCAATGTCTCTGGTTTTATGTGGAGTTCTTTGATCCACCAAGACTTGACCTTAGTACAAGGAGATAAGAATGGATCAATTCTCATTCTTCTACATGATAACAGCCAATTTTNCCAGCACCATTTGTTGAAAATGCTGTCTTTTTTCCACTGGGTGGTTTTAGCTCCCTTGTCAAAGATCAAGTAACCATAGGTGTGTGGGTTCATTTCTGTTTGTTGTTGTTGTTGTTGTTGTTCTAATTCCTTATTAATTCCCCAAATGTCTGTTGATGTCATATACATCTGAATTAGAATTTGTCTACTGGGACTTCACTGCATGCATAGAATGAAGTCTACACTAATGGATGGATCGTACTTATGACACATTTTGTTGTTTTTCCTTGTGAACAGTGGTGGGGAATTATTCCTCTCTTGGAGATTCTCTACAGTTCCTGAAGTTGACCGTACCGGTAAACCACTTTTAGCAGTAGTTGGAATACTTTTTTCTTCATAAATTTTAAGAACCAGTAGAGGACTCTATCCTTAGCATGAGACTGCTATCACATAGACATCTCTGGCTTCCCAATACTTAAAGTGGTTTTGTATTCCTTAAAGAATACTAAGAAATTAACTCTGTATTGAACGTAATAAGACTCTTATTAAGTTCTCTATTGAACTTAGCAAGTCTTACACTCCTCCAATGTCCCATCCGGCTAAACAATACATTTTCCTATAATTAAAATATATGTATTTTAATATATTTAATAGGGGAATTGATAAAGGAATTAAAATTTCAGAATGCATTGTTCAGTTTGGTAGAATTATATTAGGGTTCATGCATTTTTAAAGCCATCTTATTACCTGGCAAATTTGACTTAACTCTCTCAGTGTTTCAATTTTTTTCTAAATACCAAGAATATGGTAATACAATTTTGAACAACTTTAAACACCTTGAATTTAATTTATGAATATTACTGGCTATATCATTGTTATTATCATTATAGCATCATAATACAGTTATAGATTAATAAAGATTTTAAAATATCACCGTCCCAATAAACTACTGAAACAAGGTACTTAAATATGTGACATTTGAATTTATGCTCTTATTAATATTTTCTTGTGAAGTAATCAACAGATAGGTTGCCATTTCCACATTCTATTTGCCCAGTCTCTGAGTCAATTGGGTTGACATTCATGAATTTTGTGAAATGTTTGATAGGAATTAATTTCAGGGTTTATTTTACAATGTGTTTTCTGGCTTTATTGGCCCTCATAGTTAAGAGTCAATGGCATACATGTGTCTTTCGAAGAGGTCAGCAGAGGATATCTTTACCTTGAGCTATCCAGAGCGCTGAGCAGTGAGATGAAGGTAAGTGTTGACAGCATGACCAGGTCAGTGGAGGCCAGAGAAGAGGAACAGAGGCAAAAATAGCATCAATTGAGGTCAGCACATACTCAGCAGGAGCCAAGGGCATTTCTGAACTGGTACTATACTCGCTTTGATAACTCTTAGTCATCCATTGGGAGATTATCCACGATAGTTAATCTTGGAGTTATCCACTGGCATGTTTATGCACGGATGCCATTATTCTTAGAGTTATCTATCAATGGAGAGAACATCATTCGTTTGTTTAAGTAGTCATTATTCTGATCTGGTCACACAAAATGACATAGCATAATTTGGATCCAATATACTTATAAAACCAAACAGGTAAGGTAAAGAGAAAGGCAGAAGAAAACTGTAACAGTACAGTCAATAAGCATATTTAATGGTGTCCAATTAGATAATCGTGGGCCCTTGCAATTTCCATTTTCTTGCTGACTTTCTAAGTTATCAGATACATTACATATAATGAGTCAGAATTTAATAATAAATATTCCCCTCTTTACAGTTTAAGCTACTGAAATGAAGAAAATACTATGAAAAACACTTTAAATGCTATGTTTTATTTTGAATAAAATGACAGGTGATTAGTTATGAAACTTGTGAATGAGAACATTATGATTTTAACGAGCAGAACCGTTTAGAGTTTATTTTACAGATCATTTAACATATGAATAATATAGCTTCTGCTGCATTATCTTTAGCTATTTGGATGCTATTGCTTAAAGTTGTTCTTTGTACCAGAAAGAGTTATTTTTCTTCTTCCTTCCTATTTTCAATGAAAACCATTAGTACTTTATATGTTTATCTAAACATTTCTTAGCTGCTTTTTATGCTTTTAATAAATATTAGGGTGGTTATATTTAACAATGTATCATCTTTACATACAATGCAGAATAACTGAAATAAAATATATTTGCTTCTTAACTTAATATTTAAAACACATTAGTAAGGATTTTTAATTATAGATTCTGGATTCTGTGGGATATCTGTTAATGCCACTTCATGGTGGCCATTTGGTTCCCAGATTTCTTATTTCTAGATGTTTCCATTGTAAATGCAGGCTGAGTAAAAGGAACTTGGTGATGTGGAGGACTGGAATGAAGCAGTAGCTGTTCGTTAAGTTTACCCTTGATACTTTTCTTTTTCTTTTTCATTTTTGTTTTTTTAATTATTTTATTAGATATTTTCTTCATTTACATTTCAAATGCTATCCTGAATGTCCCCTTGCCTTCCCCCCGCCCTGCTCCCCTACCCACTCACTCCCACTTCTTGGCCCTGGCCTTCCCCTGTATGGGGCATATAAAGTTTGTAAGACCAAGGGGCCTCTCTTCCCAATGATAGCTGACTAGGCCATCTTCTGCTACATATGCAGCTAGAGACATGAGCTCTGGGGGCACTGGTTAGTTCATATTGTTGTTCCACCTATAGGGTTGCAGACCCCTTCAGCTCCTTGGGTAATTTCTCTAGCTCTTCCACTGGGGGCCCTATGTTCCATCCAATAGATGACTGTGGGCATCCACTTCTGTGTTTGCCAGGCACTGACATAGCCTCACAGGAGACAGCTATATCAGCTATATTTTCCTTTCAGCAAAATCTTGTTGGCATATGCAATAGTGTCTGCGTTTGGTGACTGATTATGGGATAAGCTTGACTTCCTTTGTATGATAGTTGCTCTACCTACAACTTCTGTGTTCTACCCATAATAGCCCAGTTTTTCCAAAGTCTGAACCAGACATGTAACAGAATAGAATACAGTGTGCTCCTCCATGAAACCACTACCCTCAGCATCACTGGTGCAGAAACAAAACTGGCATTAGTGTGCGTGCATAAGGGTTCCTACTTCTATTTATTTTCCAGGTCATTTGTATGTGCTTTCTTTCTTCAACATTATCTGCAACATAGGATATGGTCCATTCTAAGATACGGATAGAGAAACCCTTCAGGATATGTTTTATCTCTTTCTAAAATTGTATAAGATCATATATTTCTGTCAAAACCTACATTATATCCAGACAGACATTACAAGTGTTTTACATCCCTGGATTAAATATTGGTGAATTAAAATTAAATATGAATTCCAAATAAAGTTTACATGCATTAAAGTTTCAGTGGTGACACATTTATTTTTCTATAAATAATTCCAAATTCAAATATTTAATTCATTTCTTTCAAGTAAGCATACTGAAATATATTTTCCTAGTGATGCATTAGAATTGAAAAGTGAATTAATGGTGCACATCACTCTAGTTAAATGTCACAGATAAAACTGCATGAAATTATTTTTTCCTGGATTACCTTTCTTCCAGCATGTTTACATAAAAATTTCAATTTTGTGCTAAATGTGTAAATTTCCTTTGATTTATGTGCAGATATATTTTTAAATTGTTTCTTTTGGAAATATCACCTTTCACACACAGCAGAACTGACTGATACACACGGACTAATGGACACACAAAGACTGTGGCAGCACATACAAGGGTTGCATAGGTTATAAAAACCTTATATAAGCATAGCACTGAGACTAGAGGTCTTAAACAAGAAGCTATTTGCAACTGAGATGTGTTTGGAAAGGAAAACCCAGCTTCCTCTGAGGCAGTGTTAAGGGGTATATGTATCAACTAAATCCAAGGCACGTCCAACAGCCAGGAGTAGTTGGCCAATACGAAACTAACTTTATGACTTTATAGGCTTTTCATTTCAGTTGTTTTTTTATCATATTGTTTGTTTTTGGTACATTTGTTTTTTTTTTTTTTCTCTTTCTGAGAGAAAGAACATAAATCTAAGTGGGTAGGAAGGTCAGGAGGGTTGGGAGAAGGGAAAAAGAAAGAAGATAAACTGTTTGCTTGATTTCATAAGATATTTAAATTCCTCTTGTAACAAATACCTCTGCACATGTTTTCTTTTGCTTTCTTTCAGCATGTAGCAATGTGATAAGGGAGAAGATCAAAGATATCCAAGTTTAAAGAGAAGGTATATCAAATAAACTTAACTAAGACATACAAATGTATCAGTAATTTAGTAAAATTATATTTTTTCTCAAAATCAAGCATAAGATTCCAATAATTTAGGATGTGATTTTATATATATATATAAAACATATATACATATATAATGTATAAGTAAAGTTAACTAATTAGTTTCATCCATTTTAAGCAATATTATTTATAATCTGTATATCTGTAGAAATGCACTAAATTACTAGAAGAATGAATAGAATTCTGTAGTTATAGAAACAAGTTTCAAAAACTAAAAATAACCATTTATCATTTCATTCTAAGTGGAAACTTTAGTCTTTAAATGATAATTAGAGTATGTGGGAGGAACATGTTCTAGCTAGGTTGTGATAATGGAAATTTTTAAGAGAGGCAAAATAATTTGCATTTATTCAAGCCTTGCATGAACATGATAAATGTGATATAGCGATGCTGTCGAGCTAAGACAGAAATAATGACTGAGTTCAGTCTCACTTAAAGAAGCAAACTATCTCATTCTTCAGTTTTTCTTTTCTTTGTTTATGTGGAAAGCATGAATCCAGTTTCCCTCATTACCTGTATTCCTCCAATTCTGCTTCGTTTCTCCCTCATATTCCATTTTTAGAAAACCTTAATTTCCTGTGCAGAAATTTAAAACATATTCTTATTCGTTCCCATGCCTTCATGGCATCAATGCTCTTATTTCTCCTGGAAGTAATAAATATGCAGATAAAAAAGATGTCCCTCTTCAATGTCCCAACAGAAAGACACAGTGATAGCCGTCTGGGAAAACTAACTCTTGTCCTTACACATACATGAGTTGAAAATGTCTTATCTTCTCCGAGGATGTCAGGCAATAGGTGTCAGCCAAGGCAGGTGAGCATTCTCATGACGACCAGTTCTTCAACAGCGTGCTACAGTGGTTGTCTTGTTCTGCTTGGGCGGGGATGGTAGGTTGGTAAGGAGAAAGCATTATTACTCTACAGTGTTTAGCAAGCAAGAGCAAGTGGCTTCTTCTGCTTGTTACATTGTGCACACCAAGCTAGTCTTACAGTCCTCACACAGGCCTCCCTTATCCTGACACTTAGTAGTAGCCTGTGCTGGTGGTTCGGTTACAAAAAGATCCAGGACAGTCAGCTTCAGGTTCTTTTTTCCTTATCTGAACATTTATCTGAGTCTTCAGCTGTTAAACCCCATTCCTCAACTTGTCTTCAGTGACTGCAAGAAAGCTACCCTCTCTCAGGTCCAGTGTGATCGCCTAGAATTATACCTCTAAGTAACCAATAGAAGATGCCACGCCCCCTGCCCCCAGCCATTATGGCTGCCAACACGGCAAAGCTACAGTGCACAAACCAGTGATGCCATCAGAACGCCGACATGGTCCCTGCCATTCCCTGTCAGGACCGCTTCTTCTGATATGTATTAGTTTCCTTGCTGCTTTCGCATTTTGCACTCTGACTTCTTGGTTGCCAGTGCAGCGGCTCTTCCACTGCCACTTCTGCTGTCGCTGCTCTGTGACCTCTGTTCCCTTCTGTTTGCAGTGCAATCCTTTGTAATCGAAATTGACAGATGACCTATTGAGAAAAGCCTTTCATTGGACTTGGTGTTGCACCTTCATAGGAGATAACACAGAAGGATGTAATCCAACTGACTTACTCCTGGGATTTTTTTAAAAGCTTGTTCATTTCTTCATATCACAGTCTTTTTGGTAAAAAAAAGTTTTATTTGAAGCCTGGAAAGGTGGATTTAAAGTTTATGGCTCTGACTGATTTACAGAGAAGTTCTGTTTGGTTCCCAGCACCTACATGGCCACTCACCATCTTCTTTACTTCCATCTTCAAGGGATCTGATGCCCTATTTGTCCTCTGCCAGCATCAGATATGCAGATGATACTCAAACATCCATGCATACAGAACACTTATACACACAAGAAAAGAGTAACGTACCTAAAAGGAAAAAAAAAGGAGTTTTTAAATTATTTTGTTTCTCATGATTATCCTTTGTGAGTGACACTGCAGGTGACTAGAATGTGGGTTTAGACAACTTTTGCCAGTAACTTCTCTCCTTTCACTGAGGACTGCAGTGACTTTACTCAAGTTCTCTTCGGTCTTTCTCTACAGGTATGTTTATGTATTTTTGCGCCAACTCATGAACACATCGCCTTGCCATTTAGTGGAGGTCACAGCAGTCCTTCGGTTTCGCCAACAAAGGGGCTTCTCCCCTCTGTCCACTGTGGGAATGATTGTAGGGTGAAAGTAAGTAAACAAAAGCCAGCTAGAGCTAGGAAAGGCAGCTGAATTCTTTGTGCTGTGGTTTCAAAGTATCCAGAATGTACACATCAACTACTGATGGTGTATGTGCAATCCAGCTCCTCATTAGATTTATAGTGCTTTTGCTTAGGGCAGCAAGGACAAATAGAACCACTAATTAGGTAGTCAGACTGCCTAGCTGCAGCATCTGCCTATTTATAGGAAAATGAACTTCAAACAGAAAGCTTCGAATATAATCTTAAAGATCTTATAATTAACA
This sequence comes from Mus pahari, assembly GCF_900095145.1. Classification (NCBI taxonomy): domain Eukaryota; kingdom Metazoa; phylum Chordata; class Mammalia; order Rodentia; family Muridae; genus Mus; species Mus pahari. The sequence continues at coordinate 73,025,935 of NC_034602.1, read as the reverse complement.
CCAAAATTAATTTTAACAGGTCTTTAACACTGCCGAACAGCACAGTGTCTCAAGAGGAGGTGTCCCCTCATTTGTCTCACTAACTCAAAGCTAAGACCACCGGCTTAGCTTTTGGTGGCCAGAATATAAAGATGAGTAGTTATTTTTAAATGTTAAATTAATTAATTAAATTAAAAGTAAAATATTATTATTGGGAAAGGGATATTTTACACAATATATTCAGTTTTTGACATGATATGGAATGAAAGATGTATTCTTTTATGTATTATTTTAGTTTCATACCCAATACTCTATTGAATTGGAACACAGGATCTTAGTGAACTCTCTACCTTAACACTGTCAATTGATGTCACTTTTGTCATGGTAGGTATCTCAAAATATTATTATTTGTCACTCAGGGCAGATCATTCTCTCTCTCTCTCTCTCTCTCTCTCTCTCTCTCTCTCTATATATATATATATATATATATATATATATATATATATATATGTTAGTATTAGTTCTGGAGCATAATTTATTTCTGTTCCACATTGAGTTTGATTAATGACAACATCAGTCTGAACCAACACACATAATTCCATGCATTAATAAAATATACTATGAAATATTACTGGCCAAGCAAGTGAGCACCAGTTGGGTGTAAGGTGAGCGATGAGATTTCACAGATTTGTTTTCAATATGATATGCAGCTGCTAAGATCTGTATTTTTACATATGTGCTCATCAGCTTCAGTGACTCAGAACAATCCTCTCAAAGGTCCTGCAAACTGAAATAGGTTAGCCATGATAAATACTCCTCACCCCTATAAAGACCTTACCTGCTGATGCAGATGAAACCCAGCCTCCATTATGTAGAATGCCACTTATTTTCTCTGTTTCTATGTATTTTCTTAAACTCATTAGAGAAAACAGATTTCACCTCCAGGTGAAATTCATTTCTGTCTTAAGAGACAGCATATAATTGTCTTTCACTTTCCCTTCGACTGCCTCTTATTTTAGCATTTAATCCTTCACCCATTAAAATAAGTACTTGGAGATGGCATTTCTTTGGGGGAAAGTTATAGATATGCTAAGTGGCGTGTGACAAATGAATTCTATAATTTGAAAGCCTAGTAGCTATCAGGTGGTGAGCAATGGCTCTTGCCAGCTTTATTGACTATTAAAGGGACATTTTACAGCACACGCTGCTTCAGATATTTATTCTCAAGTTAAGCCTGATGTGCTCCGTTCCACAGTGGAGCTACTGTGATTATCACACCAGAACTCTGTCTTACTTAGGTTTGTAAAATATTTTTACCCATTGGAACTGTTGCTCAATTATTCAAAAATAAATGCAACATTTGGATATTTAAGAGAAGTTGGTTTTACTAGATTTTTATTTTAATTCTGGAGAAAAATTAAACCAGTATTAAAAAAAAAAAAACCTGAATCTGGAACAATAAAGTTTAAACTTTATTTGCTACAAAAGCAGTTTCGTACTCTGCATCCAACTTTATTTTCCTGTTTGTTATTTGAGATAACGTCTCCTTTCCCAGGTTATTTTGATACTTGCTACATAGTTCAGGTTGGCCTTGAACTCATGGTCTCTCCGTCTTCCCTTGTCTTGTACTAGAAATACAGACAAGCACCAATAAGACATTGTTTCATTAATTACTATTAAAAGTATTTCAATATTGTCAAAGAGTAGATGCATACAGTTGTGATCTCACAATGAGAGGCAATGAAGCTTGAGAAAGGTCTGAGATGCACAGTAATATCCATTTCCAGAGAACCCAAACAACACGTATAGAAGTAATACTAACACTCAAACTCCAACAGTATAAATAACACAGTGTCCAATGTCTGGGATTCACACACAATTTTCTGAGATCTTCCAGATGTCTTTTTTCCAGCTCTGCCCTCTGTTGCCACACAGCTTATCTTGTAGGCTTTGGCTGGCTCCACTCCCCTGCTGCTACAGTTCTTGGTGGTCATCCCATATTATTTGCATCTCTAAATCACTGAGTTGTCTGCTGCAACTGGGCTGCACTTTCACTCTTATAGCCTCTCATGAGCTCTCTTTATGGTGCCAAGCCTCAACTTCATTGTATGATTCTTTCTGTCCTGAGGCTTTAACTGATACCGAGGCTGCACCTTCACCAATGGTCTTTCCTAGCCTCTCACAATGCCGCTGTCCGTGTCCCCTTCATAGCTTTGCAACCAGGTCAATCTGGGTGACTCGAATATTACCAAGTCTGGTGGTCAGCAAAAGTTTCAACCTTGGAACAGATTCTCTGTGCTCTCATAGAATACGTCCTAGAAGTTTTCACATCCATGATGGTGCTCTCTTCTTAATCTCTATTGATTTCTTAGCTGCAGCTTATCAGCATTAATTGTTCTGGTTATATAAAAGTTTCACTTCAGTAGTTATCTTGTTATTCATAGCTGATTGTATACTCCCACTTAACCAGAACCACAGAATCAAATCAAAAGAGCAATGGCCCTGATGGTGTCTTTACTCTTCCATTTGAAAATCCACAAACCAGATCTCCATCTTCTACACTTCTCTCAAAATTCTTATCTCCTACAAAATCCCACTGAGGTTTCAACACTCAACTGGTTTCTAGCACAAGGTTCCAAAGTCCTTTCATATTCCTCCCCAAAACATGTGATCAGTTCTGTCAGAGCAAAACCCCACTACACTGCTACCAACTTGCTTTAGTTCGGGTTTATATTGCTGTACTGTAATACCATGACAAAAATAGTTGAGGGGGAACAGGTTTACTCATCTTATACTTCCAGATCCTAATCCATCATTGAGCAAACTCAGAACAGGAATTTAAGCAGGGGTGGAACCTGGAGACAGGAGCTGATGCAGAGGTCATGGAGGGGTGCTGCTTAAGAGCTTGTTTACCATGGCTTGCACAGCCTGATGCCTTATAGAATCCAGAAGTATCAGGCCAGGGATGGTACCACTCAATAATAGGCTGAGCTCTTCCTCATGACTCACTAATTGAAAAAATACCCTACAGCTCCATCTCATGAGAGGCATTTCCTCAACTGAGGCTAGTTTCTCTACAAAAATTCTATCTGGTGTCACGTTGATGCAGAAAACCAGTCAGCCAGCCAGTGCAAGGTCCCAGTCCACACTGAGGAGTTAATTGGCATTGGGTCGATTCTCAGGGAGGCAGCATCATTCTTTGTTGATGATATGGCCTATGGTAGGTTTCTAATTGTTCAGTAGAAGTTCCTAACCCATTCACATATGTATATATGAACTGCATTATCTAGACTAACTAGGTTTGCCAAAAATAAAATAATTTTTTTAAAAAGGCATGAAATGCAGGATAAAGAGTATGAGGAATTTTTAATTACTTTTCTTCCTGGTGGCTGTTTTCTCTCCCTTCTCTCTTCTCAGTCCCTCCCCCAATCCTTACCTTTTCATCCCTTCCATCCGCTCCTCCTCCATCTCTCTTCAGCAAAGTGTAGGACTCACATGGATATCAATCAGGCCTGGCACACCAAGTTGCAGGAATCTAAGCTGCATGCTTGCTGCAACCCCGAACTCTGACTGGCAGAGACCTGGGGGTGGAGGGGGGCGACAAGAACACCAAGGAGGGTTTCAAGCAGCTTCCATCTTTATCTCTAGCTCATCTAGTTTCTCTTTTGTTTTTCCCTCCGCCCTCTGATCTCATCCCCCCCCCCCCCCTGGATCCAATCAGTGTTCAGCATGCTCTGAACACAAGAGTGCATGCAGGCAGGGCACACAGTGATAGGCCAGTGACTCATCAGGCAGTCAGCACAGAATCTTTCAAGTGCACAGGCTCAGGTTCTTGGTAAGTAGGGATCATGGGGCTTGGCAATGAGCCAGGGTGTCATCTTGGCTCTTGAGGCCGCTCCCCCTCCCCACACTACCTCTCCTATTAAGGTTAGACTATGCAATCTCTTAGGAAGAAAGGGTTCCAATGACAGGAAACAGTGTCAGAGACTGTCTCTGCTCCCACTGTTAGGAGTCCCAAGCTACACAACTGTAACATGTGTTTGGAGGGCTTTGATCAGTCTGATGTAGGCTGCCTGGTTGGTTGTTCAGCATCAATGAACCCCTATGGATTCAGACAAATTGATTCTGTGGGTTTTCTCTGGCCCCTGCAATCCTTCCTCCCCATCTTCTGTATGATTCTCCAAGTCATCCTAATGTTTATGTGTGGGTGTTTGTTTCTATCAGTTGCTTGACGAAGTGTCTCTGATGACAATTGGACTAGCCATCAGTCTATGAATATAGCAGCGTATCGTTAAGAATCATTTTCTAGGATGTCAACAACAGAAATGACAGAAAGCCTCTGAACTAATGAAAACTGAACAACACACCATTGAATCACCATTGTATATTCATTTAAAAAGAATTCTAAGAAGTCTTTAACTTCTTTCTTTCTTTCTTTCTTTCTTTCTTTCTTTCTTTCTTTCTTTCTTTCTTTCTTTCTTTCTTTCTGTGTTGACTCAGTTATCAGGGTCATCGGATTGACAGAGTTATCAGAGTTGTTCCATTGTCTTGAGTTTGTAAACTTTCTGTTGTTTTTGACATCCATTTTTAATACATTGTGTGATAGGATGCAGGGAGTTATTTAAATTTTCTGTATCTGATTTGGCATTGTATCTGAGTTGGTGGTCAATTTTGTCCAAAGTTCTATGAGGTACAAAGTAGAAGATATATGTTTTTGTGTATGGGTGAAATGGTCTGCAATTATCTTTTTGGTCCATTTGGTTTATGACTTATTAGCTCCAGAATTTTTCTTTTTAATTTTTGTCTGGATGATCTGTCCATTTGTGAAAGTGGGGTATTGAAGTCTCTCATTATCAGTGTCTGAGAGTCAATATTGTAATTTAATCTGAATTAGTGTTTCTTTTAAAAAATTTGGTACCATTTTGTGGAAGCATTCATATTGAGAACTGTGTGTCGTCTTTGTGGATTTCCTTCTGATAGATATGTAGTGTCTTCTCTTATCTCTTCTGATTAATTTTGGTTTGAAATCTATTTTGTTCAATATTAAAATGGCTACATTAGTTTCTTGTTTAGGTATATTACTTGGAGTATCTTTTTCATCCCCTTACCTTGAGGTAATACCTATCTTTGATGTTGAGGTTTATTTTCTGGATGCAGTGAAAGGATGGGACTGGGAGATTTGTTCTAGGGAAACAGGGAGAAGGATGATGTCTGGAGGCAGCCTATCTGATCATCTATAAATACAAGGTTATCTTTAAAATACAAATTGGTATCATTTTACCACTAATATTAATTAAAATATAGTACTACAATAATGTTTAGTGTCATTTTGAAAATTAATTATATAAAGTTACTCTCATTGAAATTTCCACTTATTATCTTCTTATTATAAAGGATACACTATTTAGAAACATTAGTTAATAACAAAAATGGCATGTACAAACAATAAGAAGAGCCAGATGATGTGAGATAGGATTTCTTCCATTCCCTTATCCCAGATGATGTGAAATAGGATTTCTTCCATTCCCTTATCTCAAACCACTCAATAGCAACAGATACTTGATGAACATCAAGCCTGGTACCTGGTGCTAAAAGAATCAACAACTTTGCTTAAATAACAAATAGCAAAAGAGAACATACATAAACAACCTCTTTCTTAGTTATTGTAATTGTGTTGCTTATAAAATTTTGCGTACGTGGAGTAAAACCAAATTACTTCTGATGGAGATCGGGGTACGTGCTGGACGATCTGATTTCTGGAAATTAGCAAGACACTTTTGTTACTAGTACTGCTGACCTAAAGTGTATAATGTGCAGCATAGTAAGCATCATAACTAAGAACCAACAAGAATGAATGCAGAGAGGCTAAGACACTTCAATACTTGATTATGAAGCAGAACAGAAACATTTTAAATCATTTTAGTAATCCAAGAAATATAAACTCTGTAATCATTAATAATTTCTCCAAGTTTCCCATTTCTATTCCAATCTATCCTTTTCCCTAACTCCAGCTATACCACAAAAATAGGAAAAGTCCTTGTATCTATGGTGGGAAGGTACTGGTTTCTCCCCTTTCTTTCTTTCCTAATAATGTAATCTAATATCAGCATTTTCAGAATTAAACATATGTAATTTTACAAGCAATCTACCAATGATTTGGAGCACATGGAATAAATAAATTGGTTATCAATGAATGCTAAAACATTAGAGAGTTGAACATACACAATATTTTTAAAAGATTATTTTAAAAAATCAATGTATAAGAAACACTATTCCAAAATGAGAAATTACAAATGTAAAAATGTTTTCAAAGAACAAAAATATGATAAATCCTTTCTGTTATAAAATACAGCTATAGGTTTGTGGAAATAGTCATAGCATTTTCAAAAGAACATTAAATGTAAATATTATTTATTTTTCAAATTATATTGGTTATTTTATTTTTAAACATTTGAATTTTTAAGTTAAACAATGAATATTGATTCAAATAACAAACAAATGCTATATTGATAAACTATTCAGCCTCCACCTTATTCTTGAAAGCTATCTTATAATAAAAACAAACAAAATTCACTGTATTTATGACAAAACTTAATTCTCAAGTATTGGGCTATGCCCCACCTTTAACCTTAACTGCAAATGGTTCTGTAGTGCCTGTTCCAGGAAACAAGAACCACATATATTAGAACATTTATATTAGAATCTTTGTATGAGAAAATTTATATGACTTGTGGAGTTTCTGTTAAGTCTTTGTATTAAATTATGGACTATAGTATATTGAGTTTATTTTTCTGTAAGTTGCAAAACCTTCAACATTTGTCATACACTCTAGAACGCTGCTAACTACAGCTTTCTTTTGAAATAAAATCCGTTGGCAGCATTAGTAAGGCTACTTTCATTTGCATGGTAATTGAAAAGAAAATAGGGAAAAATAGCAAGATGATAAAAGAATCCTATTTGTCCTACATAAACTTAGGTGTCACATATTCATTTCTACAAGACAGGAAAATAACAAGTCTGTCCAATTAATTATTCACATAGATTGCAATTCTGCAGCAATCTTCCGACCTGACCCCCCTCAAGGAAATCCATTAATCAATGAAAATAAAATGAATCATAACTTTTCTGGCTCCTGTTCACAATTTTAATTTTTGACAGATAAAAGCTGAGAGTTTCATATTGATTTGAAGATGACGAAGCTCATTTAGCTGCTCAGATATTCCCTAAATTGTTCTAGCTCATTCTAACATTATGAGATAAAACCACTGTGGAAAAATCTTGTTCAGCTTTCAGGGTGACAAGGTTATTATCCTTGAAGAATAACTAGCATCCTGAAATTAATTTTAAATTTGTTTTAGCATTTTGTTTTAATATAATTGACAAAGTTTTATGATAAAATCATAATGCTCTTTGTTACCTTATGATAAACAAAGTTGAAAATCACGTGAAAATGTCTAGCAGTATTTGCATAGCCAGTAAATGAATTTGTATGAGGATAGTTTTTAAAATTGTTTTTGTTTAGATAAAATGACTATAATTTGTGTGTGTGTGTGTGTATATATACATATATATATGTATATTTATACACACACACATATATATATATATATGTATATATACTTATTGATATGCAATACTCTACTAATTATTTGCATGCAGTTTTTGTCTGTTTTTTTTTTAACTTGATTATATATCTTGCATTAGAATGTTATGGATATTCTATACCTGATTCTACACATGGTCCTTCCAAGTTTCTATTAATTTAATTCATACACAACCACACATATACAGGTAGTATTCAATTTATAGCTACTAAAGAAACTTGCTATTACACATGTGGGCATATAGGAAAATACCAGGTATCTTACCATAAAAAGCAATAATACTCAAGTAAATTACTGAAAGCTAAATTGTGAGGAGCAATAAATATTTTCATGTGATAATTCAATGTTAGGACCGTTATGCTCTCCATTCCATTTACCATCACTTTTAACATGAAATATTTCAGAGGTTTACAGTTAATTTAAAATCTAATTAAAATAAACTCTATGGGAATACTCCATGAAATAAGCCATGGAATATATTAGATAGAGCAGAAAATAATACAATACTTGATGACAGTTATTCACGTAAATATTGGAAAATACCTTTCCTGCATTAAAACTTGAAGGTACATTGATTTAGCTGTACTTAATACTATCACCACACTATCATAGTCAAAATCTCATACTGTAGCAACTGATATTCCCACCAATCCAAGAAATCTCAGACTTCCCTCGACCAACATCCAGGGGCACTTCCTTTCCTCTGACTGTCTTTGTTAATTCTGTTACTCTTACATTTGAAAGACAATTGTTCTTTCCTGCTTATAATACTTATAATTCATAATCTATCTCTCTTTACGAATGCATACCAACTCAACTTTTCTCTGAAATCTTGCTCTATCCTTGCACCTTTTCAAGGGACAATTACTTCTAAATCAAATCTTGTGAGTGTTCATCGTAGTTTAAATCATTTCTCTGTAGGGCGGGATTTGGTAGTTTATGTTAGACGTCTCATTTTGATTTCATAGCTGCAGCTTTTCTGTCACAGAGTACACCGTCTCTCAGAAGACATCCTGATATTCTGGGTCCTGCAGTTATTCCACTCTTCTTCTTCAATGCTTCCTGAGCTTAATGTACAGGAGTTGCACTGTGATATATAGATTTGAGCAGGGGACCCTGTGGTCAGCTAGATCAGTGTTTCTCAGCCTTCTTAATGATTGATTATGCCCTTTAATACAGTTCCTCATGTTGTGGTGATCACCATACATTAAATTTACTTCCATGCTACTTCATAACTAATTTTGAAACTGGTATGAATTGTAATATAAATATCTGTGTTTTCTGATGATCTTAGGAGATCTCTGTGAAATGGGTTTTCAACACTAAGAACCTTTAAGTGTTGTGATGCATTTGCATTGAACTGGCTGGTTTTGTGTGTCAACTTGACACAAGCTGGAGTTATCACAGAGAAAGGAGCCTCCCCTGAGGAAATGCCTCCATGAGATCCAGCTGTAAGGCATTTTCTTAATTATTGATTAAAGGTGTGAGGGCCTATTTTGGGTGGTGCTATCCCCAGACTGGTAGTCCTGGGTTCTATAAGGAAGCAAGCCAGTAAGGGACATCCCTACAATAGCCTCTGCATCAGCTCCTGCTTCCTGACCTGCTTGAGTTCCAGTCCTGTGTTCCTTTGGTGATGAACAGCAATGTGGAAGTGTGAGCTGAATAAACCCTTTCCTCCACAACTTGCTTCCTGGTCATGATGTTTGTGTAGGAATAGAAACCATGACTAAAACAAATTGGTACCAGCATAGTGGGGTATTCCTGTGACAACCTGACCATGCTTTGGGGAGGACTGGGAAGGACTTTGGAACTTTGGACTAGAAGAGCCATAGGTATTGTATTGGCTAATTTTGTGTCAACTTAACACATACTGGAGTTATCACAGAGAAAGGAGCTTCAGTTGGGGAAATGCCTCCATGAGATCCAGCTGTAAGGCATTTTGTCAATTAGTGATCAAGGGGGCGGTCCCCTTGTTGGTGGTGCCATCTCTGGGCTGGTAGTCTTGGTTCTATAAGAGAGCAGGCTGAGCAAGCCAGGGGAAGCAAGCCAGTAAAGAACATCCCTCCATGGCTTCCGCATCAGCTCCTGCTTCCTGACCTGCTTGAGTTCAGTCCTGACTTCTTTCAGTGATGAACAGCAATGTGGAAGTGTAAGCCAAATAAACCCTTTTTCCCCAACCTGGTTCTTGGTCATGATGTTTGTGCAGGAATAGAAACCCTGACTAAGACAGGTATCAAGAGATCTGTGGGATGTTCTGTAGGACCTTGGAAGATAATGTTGAGAACAATGCAGAAGATGAAGGCCTGGCTTGTGAAATTTCAGAGGGAAGATTAAATGCTCTTATCAGGATCATTGCTGTTTTGATTATGAAGATTCTGTGGTTTTGGTTTTGTGTTTCATTGGGATAATAAGGAGCTGATCAGTGTGGACCCAAAAGTTATCTGTGATTGATAAGAAGTCCATACACTTGACATGAATTCATCTGTCTTTTGTTGGGACAATGGGAAATTATTTATTTGGGTTCAAGTCATAGAATCTTTTGACTATAGGAAGAAGATGTAAAGAATGAACAATTTTGTGAAAGTGAGATTAATGAGTGAATGTTGCACTTTGCTAGAATTATGGACAGAATAGAATTATGTAGCATGACAGACCTGGTGACTGACAAATTCACAGAATATATACTGGACACTAAGTTGAACATGTCAAAGATGTTTAAGTTATGTATAACTGAGAAGGGAGTGGTGATACAGTAATAAAGTTAGGATAGAAACTGATGCCAGAGAAATGAGGTCCTTGCTATGGCAAACTTGACCAAGCTGATTTGGTGTTGGAATGTGGACGATTTTAAAACTTAGGCTGGAAATATCATTGAGTGCATAGAGCTTAATCAGTTAATTTAAAAACTGCTCGGAAGATAAAAATCATCGAAGTCTAATTTTTCCAGAGGGAGTAAGGTCTGTACTGTGACTTGGTGTATGTGCCATTTGTGGAACTCTTGGTTAAGAGTCTGTGGTGTGGTGATCATGCTGAGGCAAAGAACCTGCTATCATTGCCAAAGACATAAGAAACCACTAAACTCCTTTAGTGTTTCATCAAGACAAGAGAAGACTGAACAATTTAAAACCAAAGGATCAGCTGTGACTCATAAGACTCCTGAACATTCTAGTTTAATTCTGCTTTGCTCCATTGGGTCAAGAGGAAAGTATTTCCTCTGGTTCAGCAAACAGGAAATGGTCCAAGAAAGTCAGGCTTCATCTTCAATTTGCATCAGTACTCAGTTAATTTATTATTAATCTAAGTGTTAATGGTTTAAAAACACAAAAAGGGCCAGGTGGTGGTGGCGCAGGCCTTTAATCCCAGCACTTGGAAGGCAGAGGCGAGCCTAGTCTACAAAGAGAGTACCAGGACAGCCAGTGCTACATGGAGAAACCCTGTCTCAAACAAACAAACAAACAAACAAACAAAACAAAACAAACAAAAACCACAAAAATATCATGGAGCATAGCTAAAATCAGGTCAGTTCTGAAATCCTAAAAAGAGTCCTTGAGAAGCCACCAGTGATGATGAAGCCTCTGTTGCAATGGAGATGCCAGTACAATGGAGATCTCAGGACTGTGGGATATCCATCAATGTGAGTTGCAGACATGGAGTGTAGTTGGCCCAAGAGGAAAGCTAAATGTGTAGAGGATGGCAAATGAGGCTGCCCTTATGTGTTCAATACTATGCTACTAGTTTTGATTCACACTGCAAAGACAGATGTATCACCAACTTCAGACTCTTAGGAACCTTGAGCACACTGCACAATTTACATAATAAACAAAATGTTGGAGAAGGCCCCTGCTATGTTATGTGGTTTAGTTAGTCCAATCTTCCAGCATCTGGGCTGTTTTGGGCTTCTTTCAGATAAGCTGGTCTGATCTGAGAATCTTCTTTGCATCTTGTCTCCCACTTCCTCTGAGGGGGACTGCCAACTTTTATTTTGACAAGGAGCACCCTAGAGCATCTAGTCAGTTTCAGGGACTTCCTATAACTAGGTTGAATACATAGCTTCCAGCTTAAAATGCTTCCATGCTGGGTGGAATAGTTTAATTTCAAATGAAATGATTGCACAATAATGACTAGCTGACAAGGTATGGGTTATATTGTTACTCTTGTTTGATGGGTTTTATGATAGTAGCAGAAAGGAAGTAACCTGGCAGGTTTTGTTGTTCTTGTTTATTTGTTTTTAATAATTGATAAATAAATGATGCAATTTTGTTTTATTTTGATATTTCCATTCTCTTTGTCTCAGAAGTATAAATCATAATTAAACTGACTTAGTGTTTAATTCTAAATATAGATACATCTATGGTTTACCATAGTCTACATTGGAAAGTGTTGGTAATGAATTTTTACCGTTTTGGACATTATTTTTATTCTAAGTGAATCCTTTTATGATGTCAAGCTTATTTCTAATTAAGTATTTAACTAAAACTTCCATGAGTCATTTATAAAAATTTTAATGTCAATGTAAAAACAAACAACTAAACAAACAAAACCCTTAATCTAAAATGTTGGTACTGTACACTGGTTTTCTCTTTCACCAATTCAGAATAATGGCATACTGGCTACACAAGTTCAAGTAATTGAAACAGGGATTGAGATGTGAGGAAATTTATGAGCAGTCATAACACATGAAGAATGAATTTCTGTTGGAATATGCAAATGCATTTCTCTTTCTGAGGGAAAAAGGTTTTTTCCCAGAAAAAGGTTTTTCCCTATTCTGAACCCTTCATAAAAAAATCACAGTGTCTTTGTTGAAAGAGAGGTGTACATATTTATTTTGTTGTATCATACTCTTTCATCTTAGGATTTGATTTCTACTAGGACAGAAGTAAACCTGCTAATTATAAAAATATTTATAGACATTATATGCATATAGGCAGTGTTTAACATATGACTAATTCCCAGATGTGGTGTACTTCCTATTAAGATTGCTTGTATGCTGAACAGTATAGAAATGATAAGGATTTCACTTTTCATCAGTTTAACCATGCTATTTATATGAAGAAGGTATATAAATTACTAGTATATTGGGCTTCAATTTAAAGCAAAGTTGTTTTAGAAACACATAAACGTTTTAGTGTACTTTCTATTTACTTTTGATGCATTTGAATTTTTATTGCTATGCTATAGGATTATTTAGAAATTAAGTTATTTAGTGTTATAAATAAGTGTTCAAGATATTAATTCTGCTGTGTATTAATATTCTAGAGACATTTTGGTAGTTGAATGTTTATGCTAAGAATATTTATTTGTGGTATCTTTGAACACATATAATGTCTATTATAGTGTAAGTATGTACTATACATAAAAACACATTTATAGGTCATGTATACGTGTTACATGCAAATATTAAATCATGTAAAGGTTAGGTAATATATTTACATAAAACATGCTTATTTTTTGTATACTTCTTCTGGCGCCATCATTTATTTAGGTACACATCTTGGTGACCTGTTCTCTGACCTGACATATTCACTGGACATGTTTTTCTTTAGTGGAATGATGAACACTTATTAGAGGCCTACAAAGGCCGTGAGTCTAAATTATTTTTAGGGAGTATATTAAAGAGAAGTTATATTTTGTGGGAGATAAAACGTTCTGATGGTACTCAAGCAGACATATAAGTAATTCAACCCTGAGTAAACTCTAACCTCTTGAAATTCAGTAAAATTAAAAACAAACCATGCATAGATGGTTGCTTTCTCATGAAACTAATTAAGTTTTATATTATAAAATTTAATAGAAAATTTTCTCCATGATAGATTCATATTACTATTAAATATTTTAAAATGGTCTGAATTAAAAATAAATAGTACCTTATAAAGTTTGATTTTTGACTAGTTTCTCAGAGATAATGTGTGAGATACACAAAAAGCTAGATTCATGTGGTATTAGACACACTGTAAATTTCATGAATATATGACAGTTTCATAACTCATTTCATTATAAGAAATTCCATTTTGAAAAGCAGGTGCTGCTAAATACTTTGTTTCACCAATTATAATAGTAAGGACACCTTCCTATCAGATCTCCATATCCATTTCCTATAAAATAAAATTTCAAGAATAGAAGAAGAATCAATGTTCTATATGCAAGAAATGATAAATTGGCATAAAATAATTTATTACAGAAATAAAAAATATCAAGGGCAAGTAATATTTAGCAAACAGAAGTCAAATAGCATGACATTTTACCAACTATTTTTATCTAACTTTGCTACATAAATTTAAAAAAATTAGTAAGGGTATTAAGCCAACATTGAGACATAATTTTATGAATGATTCTTATAGCAATTACACAAACAAGCTATTTTATTGGAATGTGACTGTAAGTTATACATAGTGTTAGGAATTTTATAAATTAGTAAAATATGCATGAGGAAGTTATAAATATATAATGTAAATGTACAAATCTTTGATGCAGTGTTTCATAACTAACAGATTTTAATGAGGAAAAAGGACTACAATATTCACACTACAGGTTGGCCTCTTGATTTCCTGGGAGTGCAGACTCTCCTGTCTGGAGGCTGAGTTCCCTGTAGACAGCATAGCACAGGCTCTCTTTTGCTGTTTGTAGAGAACTTCCCTTCCCTTCTTCCCTTCTTCATGCTGTTACCTTGTGAGGTAGGTCCTTTGTTTTTTACAAATAAAAGAAAAGTAATATCTACTTGAGCTTACTCTTCCAATGTTGGCTTCCCTACCTATTTTCAATTAAGCACCTACCTAAGATAACATTACTAACTCAGACAATGACAGTCACCTCCTAACAAAACCTAAGGTCAACTCATCTCTGGTTTAGTGAAAGTTGGCTCCACCTTGTGATGCTTGAAAGCATGCTCTTGGCTCTCCTGAAACCTATAGATCCTGTGCCCCTCTAGGACAGCTATGAATGTCTCTCCATATCTAAGCAACTTCTGAGGAATTTTTTTCTGCACACTATAGTCAATGTTTGGAAAGCAATTCTTAATGATTATTTCATACTTTGCTCAATTTAAGTTTCTTTTCTTAAGTATTTATTGAATTATAGGGTAACTTAATATGCAATGCTAATGTTCTCTAAATATATTACAAGCTTTATGGAGATAAGGATGATGCTTCTTCAAGCTATTATCATTTCCTAATACTGAGTTTTGAAAATGTAGAATTTGTAAACAGTATTATTATTCAAAAAGCCATTCTTTAATTTGATTTTCTTATAAAATAAAGTCAAGCTACTAAATTTTGTTGTAGAAAATAGTCATTTAACTTAAAACTGGGTTAAAATTATTTTATATTAACTTGTTTAGTATTGCTTTATCTTCAAATACACCATAAAGTAGTTGTATACAATGAGATTATACAATGGTACTTTTTAAACTTACATGTTAGACTCCTTAAATTAATAAACCAAAGTATTCTAAAATGTATCTAAATTATGTTTGCATATAGAATAATTATTGTTTTTTAAGTAATGTTATTCTTATAGATGAATACATGAAATTAAAGAATGATCAACATCAGCCACTGCATGAAAATAGGAGATCACAGAATGACCTGAAAATAATGTTCAGAATAAAACCTGAATTTCTCTTTCCTCGGAAATAAAAGGTATTGAGAGCAGGTGTAAAGAGCAAAGGAAAAACAAAAGGTCTAGGAAAATAATGGATAGGAAAAGAAGAGGAAATGGGACAGATTACTTTGAAAAGCTGCTGATGCTGTCTTAATGGGGGCAAATACAACAACAAGGACCAAGTGTTGTCATCTTTAAATGCCAGCTTCATGACTGCATACTTAAGGGGATTCGCTTTTAAGAAAAAATAAAAATAATAAAGGAGTTGGGCAGTGGTGATGCATGTCTTTAATCCCAGCACTTTGGAGGCAGAGACAGTCAGATTTCTGAGTTCAAGGCCAGCCTGGTCTACAGAGTGAGTTTTAGGACAGTCAGGGCTACACGGAGAAACCCTGTCTCAGAAAAAAACAAAAAGAAAAAAGAAAAAAGAAAAAAAGGATAAAATATCATTGCTGCTGTACAATAGCATACATGATTAGTCCTGGCAGAAGATTTCTATGTAAAATAAGTTCCAAGGAAATGAACTAAGAAAATAAAAGACAATAAAAAGGAGAGACCGCTGAAGTTCGTGAGGTCAACAGCACTGCTGGGTCCTTGTGGTAATGCTGAGTGACGCCAGAAGCAACCTTTCAGAATATGATCAGTTTTGTGGCTCAGTAAGTCTGCGAGGAAGGACGAACTCGGTACGGTAGAGACTTGAACCAAGGATAATTTGGAGATCTGGCATGGCACAAAAGAAAAGAGAGACATTCTTTATGTTAATTTGTTCTTATTAAGTTGCCTCTTTTATATTAATTTGTTTACTTGGCATTTGAGCCGAACAAATGTGACTCTGAGTCTCCTTTAAAAACAAATTTCTGGGAAGGTTCCAGGAAACTGTTACTGGTCTGGAGCCCACCAGTACTAGATACTGGAAATGTTGCAGTTTCCACAAGCTTGACCTCTAGCTGCAGGACTCAGCTGGAGTCTGATCTATGACCTTGATTTAGACAAGGAAGCCATCCTGCCTTACTACCAAAGCCAACAACCATCGTTTAGATGGTGGTTGTAGCTGAGTACCAGCAAGAGAAGTGAGCGGTTGTCTAAATTTGTACTTCCCTAGAGTTTGGCGACTTTGGCATATCCTCATCCCTGGAGAGCGATAGACACACCACCGTATTTAGTACAAGAAGCAGAAGGCTTAGAATGTAACTGGCCCCGCAAAGAAACAGTTACCACACATTCCAGGCAGACATGATGCATTGCTGAAAACAAGGGATTTCAAACAGCACAGATTTCAGTTGTAGCACACACATTTTTATCTAAAAGTAGCTGGTGACGTAGAATATATTAAAAATTCTATTTATCTCTTTAGTTTTTATATTTGTCCTTTTCAACAACTACTTAATTTGATTAAAATAAGAAAGAAGTCAAAAAGAAATACAAAGAGAAATAGGATATACAGCTTAATAGAATAATTGAGATGTTTAACCTGTCTGTCTTCTTGACAGATTGTGCACTCAACCAAGAGAGAGACTTCTGGGTCAGTCTGTAGAGCACTGCCATTCATGGATGACTTAAAGATGGAACCTGCTCTTAGATGGATGGCAGCGTTTATGTTGCTGGTCGAGATAAAAGGAAGTCCAACATATACTTGCCTACTTGCTTGCTTATGACTGACTGACTGATTGATTGATTGTAATTTTCATCATATCTAGCTCTCTGTTTCCTACTCCAACTCCTCCCATGAATTTATCTATCAAAATTATGACCTCCTTTGGATTTTACTATACTATAAATACATCCTGAATCTGTTCATTGTTATTTAGACCTGCAGTAGTGCTGGTGTCAATGAAAAGCCACATGAGTGTGTGTGTGTACATAAAAGTTGGGTGCTCCTTCACCAGAGGCCTATGGGTTCCAGGTCATCACCCAGTGTACAAACACTATTCTCTAACAAATATTTCTGTGCCACAAATCATTGTTTACATATGATTCGTTGCTACTTGTTTATGTGTCCCATGAGTAATGTATGGTTTTCATTCGTTTCATTTCTCAGCAATCCTGGCTCATTGATCCATCATGTTCTTTCAGTGTGAGAAAGAATGAATGTATGATTAAAAAGATAAATAGATGGTCGATGAATTAATAAATGAATAACTTAATAGAAACATGGTAAAAGTTCCAAGAAAAAAAATTAATCTTAACTTCATGTTTGCCTTCCTGCTGATGTGTGCTTCACTGACTCTTGTTGTTCTTCTTTTTTTTTTTTAATGGTTTTTCAAGATAGGGTTTCTCTGTGTAGCCATCTGTCCTGGAACTCACTTTGTAGACCAGGCTGGCCTTGAACTCAGAAATCTGCCTGCCTCTGCCTCCCGAGTGCTGGAATTAAAGGCGTGTGCCACCACTGCCCAGCTCTCTTGTTACTCTTGAAACCCTCTGCTGACACTAAACTCAAAGCTGATCAGTTTTCCATTGGGTTCTGAAGACCACCAGCTCCATGGATTGATCCTAGATCATTGATTTAGTGGCTACGTGGCCTTAAGCCTCAGCTGCATGTAGACAGCCATTGTTAGACAACATATACATTCCTGCGTACACTATTCCTGCAAGTATTTTCCCAACTTATCTTTCATTAAAATATGTATTCTTTCAGTGATGTTATTTTAGAGAATGCCTATGAATAAAATAATTAAAATTATTATACAATTTTATCTGAACACAAACTTAGTGCTTTCTTTTTCTTAGTCTGAACATTTGAATCAGAAGAACAAACTTCTTGCTAGCCCAGGTCATTCCAGAATTCTTTTCACATACATTAGGTCTACTATAATGAAAACTAAGATGAATTTAAAGTGATTGCTATACGCAAATAAAAAGCATATTTGAAAACTTAGATCTTCTGAAGTAAAACACAATTCTAAACCTTAGAAACAAAAATACGTGATAGAGAACAATCCAAAGGTCATTATTCTGGATCAGTCACTATTATTGGTATTTTAAGTTTAAATTATAGTATTATTAATATGTTAAGTATAAACAATTTTTAGGGCTAAGGGAAATTTTTGTCACCCAATTTTTATATTATATCATGAAGTATGTTTATTTTGCATTATATATATATACATATATATATCCAAGTTTATGTTTTATTCAGTATTTTTCTTTATGAGAAAAATTTTGTGACTAAATCACAAAGTTTTGTCTATACAATCAGCAACAATGTGACTTACATGAAATAATGACACTGACTGAGGTTCATTTAGTTAGATATGGAGAAGCAGTACATAAAAATGTAGAAAAAAGTACTGCTGTGTAATTAGGATTTATATTAGTGAAAAGTGAGAGAAGCCATAAGAGGGAGTACAGTAAATAGAGTATGCATAATTTTGTTAAATATAATTGCTAAAAGCTTTTACAAAAATTTAGAAAAAATTTTTTTAATTTAATAGTTGGTGATTCCATTTGCTACTAATCTGACTCTGCCCTCGGTTTTTATGACACAGTCTCCTCAGACTGTACCCAGGGCTGATCTGGAACAGGGAAATAGTCCTCATCCCTCAGCCGCAATGCTAGGAACACAGCTGAGAGCCATCATACCCACCTACAGTAAGTTTTAGATAGATGGTAAAATTGCCCTTCTCTATGCTTTTCTACATCTCTAAATCAGTATACATTTGTAATAATTTCTCAGATAATATGGTGTAATAAGTACTAATAAATAATAATGCATGGAATAGACTCCCATGACCTACCTAAATTTATGATGAATCCCAAAATCCTATCTAGGGGAGAAAATGAAGAAAAGATGGACATATAGACACACAAAAAATGATGCTACCATGATCATTCTGTTGAAGAAATACATCTACTCAAAATGTCACAGACCTTAGATATCAGTACACTCTGTTCAGTCCCTGAATTTATTGTGTCTTGAAGACCAACTACAGTGAAACAGGAAAGACTATATTTGTTATAAATGCAATTATGTCAGCATCATGAGCAGCCAAAATGAGGAAAAACTTAGGAAGATATATACGAAGGCAAGAAGAGGAACAAAAGAAGAATGGAGTGGAGGAAGAAGTGGAAAAGGAGAATATGGGGAGGAGGATAAAGAAGAGGAACAGGAGAGGGTAGGAGTCAGCTGATTACAGTCATATTTAAAGTAGATAGGATGATAACTTTGGTATGAGTGGATTCTGAATAAGGTCACTCACACAGAGTCCTGGGCATGCCTCACATCCCATGTCTATGGGATATCCTAGAGGTTCCCTGTACGTCCTCACTCTCACACACGAGAGCTGTATATTTCCATTTATTCTCTTGGCCTTCAGGTCTTCTCTTCTATCTATGATCACATTGGACCTGCCTCCTTTTGCCATCTTCTTCCCATCTCCTACTCAGGTTCCTTTCTCCCTCTCCCTCCCATGATTATTTTGTTCCTTCTTCTAAGTGGGATTGAAGCATCCTCCTTGGGCCTCCCTTCTTGTTTAACTTCTTTTTTTTTTTTTAACTTATTTTATTAGATATTTTATTCATTTACATTTCAAATGCTATCCCAAATGTCCCCTATATCCTCCCTCCACCCTGCTCCCCTGCCCACCCACTCCCACTTCTTGGCCCTGGTGTTCCCCTGTATGGGGCATATAACGTTTGCAAGATCAAGGGGCATCTCTTCCCAATGATGGATGACTAGGCCATCTTCTGTTATATATGCAGCTAGAGACATGAGCTCTGGGGGTACTGGTTAGTTCATATTGTTGTTCCACCTATAGGGTTGTAGACACCTTCAGTTCCCCGGGAGGAGCTAGAGAAATTAACTTCTTAAGATCTTCAGGATGTATCATGGGTATTCTGTACATTTTGGCTAATACCCACTTATCAGCGAGTACATACCCTGAATGTCTTTTTAGGTCTGGGTTATCTCACTCAGTATGATATTTTCTAGTTCCATTTGCTTGTAAATGTCATGATGTCCTTGCTTTTAATAGCTGAATAACAATTGATAAATGGGACCTCTTGAAATGGAAAAGCTTTTGTAGGGCAATAGACACTGTCAATAGGACAAAACAGCAACCTATTAATTGGGGAAATATCTTTACTAACCCCATGTCCAATAGAGGGAAAATATCAAAAATAAATAAGTAACTCAAGAAGTTCGACTCCAAGAAACAAATAACCCAATTTAAAAAAATGGGGTACAGAGCTAAACTCAGAATTCTCAACAAAGGAATAAAGAAAGGTTCAACATCTTTAGTCATCAGGGAAATAAAAATCAAAATAACCCTAAGATTCCTCCTTACACCAATCAGAATGGCTAAGATCAAAAACTCAAGTGACAGCATGTGCCGTCACGGATGTGGAGAAAGAGGAAGACTCTTACATGTCTGGTGGATTGCAAAGTGGTTCAAGAACTCTGGAAAGCAACCTGCCAGTGTTAGAAAAGTTGTTCTACTAAAGACTCGCTTCTACCACTCCTGGGCATATAACCAAAAGATGCTCCACCCTACCACAAGGACATGTGCTTCACTATGTTCATAGCAGCCTTATTCATAATAGGCAGAAACTGGAAGCAACCCTCAACCAAAGAATGGATACAGAACATGTAATTTAAAACAATGTATCCTTGTGAAAATGTGATGATCACTGAGTCATAGCCCTACTGATGCAGAACCCCAGGGAATTTGTTCCAAGTTATTTTTTAATATTTATTTCAGAACATTATTTAGATTTGTGACAAAATTATATGTCTTCCTATATATAATTTTTTTCTCATTCTTCTATTGCCAATCAATCTTGAGGATTGACTGTCTATAACTTTATTGACTAGTTGAACACTATTATCTAATTGACCACCTACAGTGTCTTTCAGTTCTGATATCTACTGTATTTACTTTTATTGATATCATTTCGATAAAGAAGAATATATTATAATTCCAATTTAGGCTACTAACCAGAAGTATAGATTTATAAAACATATTTAAGAAATAGTATGAAAATATATCTGAGATTTCAGACTTAAAACTCAGTAGTCAGAAATCATACAAAGTGCAAATGCACAAAAGCAAGAGTAGAGACCAAGCCCATTAGCGAATGCTAATGTGACATGAGTGGCTTCAAATTATTCCTTGTGCTCAAACAATGAGATATGATAGCATAATTCATGTATACTATGTCTGGATTCTATAGTCCAAACAATTGAAAATTGCTAATGGGAACGTGGAATGACATGAGCTAGCATTTAATGCTGGTGTGGTCTAAATATGTTACAGGAGGATTGCAATTCTCTAAAGTATTTTTTCTCTTGTTTCTTTCTTTTGTTTTTTTAAACTAAGTCCAAAGATACCATTCATGTTTATGTGAAAGCCAGCATAAAACATCTTACAACATTAGAATGCACATTTAACCCTTACCATGAATTTAAAGTGTTATGAAGTTAAAGTAACTCTAACTTTGAAGGCGTGAGGGTAAGTATAATTTATGCAACCATGGGAAGCCACTTCAGGGAACAAGTGATGTTGAAAAAAAGAGGTAAGGGTTTAACAAACAGATGTCTGGGAGGAGGTCCATGAGGAGGCTTCCAGGAGTTGGAGGCACAAGATTAGGACTGGTGGATTGGGAGAGAAAAGCACAAAGATAAAAAATCTGCTTTGTCTTGCACGAAATAGGAGCAACAATAATCTATAAAGAAAATATAGTCAGAAATTTCAAATAGAAAGTGACTCTCTAAAGTAATGTTTGTGAACAATATGTTGGGCATAAAAAAGAAAATGTTCTGCGGGGCTCAAGCCGCTGAGGAATATGTATGGAATCACAAGCCACTTTATATCACAGTGTTCTAGGGTGAGCAAGATACTATTCACATTTCTAATCCCAGATTTTGAAACTCAGAACCTGACCTTGAAAATAATCCACCAACATCTGTTAATAATATTCCAACAAAATTGGCTCTTCAATTATAATATACCAATGACAAGATTTGGGCTAGATCTTGGCTTCCTACACATATGTAGCAAATATGCAACTTGTTCTCCAGCTGAGTCCCCTAACAAGTGGAGCAAGTCCTAACTCTCACTCTGTTGCCTCCCCTTGGGTCCTCATCCCCTTCCTGAGCCGCCTTGTCTGACCTCAGTGGGTAAGGATGTGCCTAGCCTTGTGGAGATTGGATATGACAGGGCAGGTTGGTACCCATGGGGGAACTTTCCCTTCTCAGAGTCCTTGCAGAGAACTAGAGTTCTGTTCTCAGTTCACAAGTCCTTCACTTCTCTCTGCCTTCTCAAGGTCTGTCTCTTATGCTAGCCTATGTGCTATTCTGCTTATGTGCACACAAATATTGATAACCATTCACAAGCTAAAGTCATAACTAAAAGCTAAACTAAAACTATAAAAATAATGTTAAATTGGTTCTCTATATTAACATTGTTCTACAAAGTTTGATTATTTTATGAACTGAACTAATGAAGTGCTGGAGAGACAGATAGGAAATTCAGACCACTCGCTGAACTAGCAGAGGACCTTAGTTTAATTCTAAACATATTAAATGATTGACACTTGCCAAAATTTCCACACACTTAAGATCTAAACCATCTTCTGACATCTGTGGGCACTTGTTATGGTGTACATGCAAACAAGCAGGCACACATACATACACATAAATATAAACAGATTAATAAAAAGTGAACCCAAACGAATTTGTTTTTAACCTAAGGAAATAATTGATTTTTTTTGTTGCTGTTGTTAAAGAAGACAAAAAATGATGAGACCAGAAAAATGATATTCCTTTTGAAAATTCATTTACATTTTATTATAACTATATTTCATTGAAATGAAGATTCTGGTTCATCACAAATTATTTTATCAGTTTTCAGTATGGCTACAAATTTTATTACTTTCCTGGTACCAGGAATGTAATGAGTCATTGTTAATTGAATTATCAATGTTATAAATCAACTAAGAAAAACAAAAGCCACTTTATTTTAAATAATTACTTCATTTATATATGATAAAAATTAGCTGCAAAATATGTTTTTATTTTCTCATATTTTAAACAAGTAATTATCACAGATTGGTATAAACAATTTTCAACATTTAAGCTATAACTTCCCTTATCATTTTCCCTTTCTTTAATCATTGATATCATAGATATTATACTGCTGAGTGGATTATTATGTCATATTTTGCATTTTGAGATCATTTTACACAAACTTTCAGATGAGTGTATTATGTTTTTTTAATCTTTAAATTATAGTGTGTGTGTGTGTGTGTGTGTGTGTGTGTGTGTGTGTGTGTGTGTGTTGGGTGTTGAGATGCCTATGGACGTCAGAGGTAATTTGCAAGCTTAGTTTATTCAGTTCACCTTGTGGAACCCAGAGCCCTAATCAGATCACCAGGCTTGGTTGTAAGGTCTTTTACTCATAGGGTTTTATCTCTGGCTTGAGTATATCATGAATAGATTTAACATTTACTGTTTGTGAAGTTTCTTCTAATTTAATTTCCTTTCCAAACTGATAATTATCCTTGATAAACTGTATTAATCATATGTCATGTCTCGTTAGTCAAATTTCTGAATGTTTTTTGTTCAAATAATAATTCAGGGTAAACACAGAATTTTCTTTCTATATCTCTCTATGTCTCTATCTATCTATATATCTATGCATATATATATATGCATAGACATATCTTATAATTAGATAAAATATATCTTATATATAGATATATCCATATATCTTAAACATATGATCATATATGTGTGTTTATATATATTATATGTTTATATAATGTTTACATTTTTAAAGAGTATTGTTCAAATGTATTCCAGTTTGTCTTTTATGTGGTTACATGGTTACAATACATGCTGCCTGCCAGCTTTTTCTCTATGAACGTTCAGTCTTTCTCATTCTGGGCTAAGTTTCTAATTCTGTCACTAAATGAAACTCATCCTATAACTGACTTTATGTGTATCTTATGACCTTAACTATACACTGAATTCAAATGTCTTATATAATATTTTGCAGCCTTATAATTCACCCTATATGGTGTCACCCTGCTGGAGTATATTATGTATGAATGAGAACCAGTATGTAATAGGTTTGAAGATTACTGTATCCGGAACTGGGAGATAATAAAAGCACTCTGTTCTTTTCTGCTTTGGAACTTCAGATAAGAGTACTCATAAGTAGCAGAGATAAAAAGAGAAAGCAAGAAATAATTCAAATGCAGAAGGCAATGTACTACTCTGCAGCAGTCCTCAATAGTGTTATATATAGAAATCAGATCGGTCATTGTTTCCCAGCCTGCTAAATAAAACTAGACCGCTGGAATGGCATGCCACTTGACCTCCAGGGCGTCCACAGCAGTGTTTAACAGGCACAAAGGGAACTCTTGCAAGTATCTCCTGTTTACATGCCAGATTCCCCTGCTTGTTCACACAATGTTCAAAAGGCACAAGTCCCTGGAACGCAAGAGGGAATTGTTATTCCAGGGACTTCAACAGTCCACAATGAAGAATAATACAAGAAATTTCCACTCTTTGTCACAACTTGTACTCTCAGCAGGCCCACTCAAAACTACTACAGCAGTCAAACATTCAAAAACAACTCACTTTGAGATCGAAATACTGGATGCTCATACAAGAAAACAAATATGTATTGTGGATAAGGTAAGCTTTATTTATCTTCTTAAATGTTTCCTGTTAGGCTCAAAATTACTAACTTGAAAATTAAATGACAGGACTTTGCTAAATGCATTACTAATCATCAAACTTAGTTCTTGAGTGAAGAGGTTGCCTTATTATTCTGTATCAAGAAGAAAAATTTGCTTTGTTTTCATATTTACCATAAATAATCATTTTAATTTCTGCTGTATTGCCCATAATTCCTATGTAAAAATATTTAGAACACAGATTGCATCAAAAATTTTTCTTTTCATGCTTTTATAGCAATAAAATATACACCATTTTAGAGGTGCTTGTAGAAAATAGAAAATAAAAATAATAAAAGTTAAAAGTATTTGGTATGTGTCCAAATTGTAAACATTTTAGTATATTTTAGTATATTGTTTTTGTCATTTGCTTTTCTAAAGATTTTACCTTTTTAAAGAGCAGTCTTTAAAGTCTTAAAGAATACAGCTTTTTAAATGTCCCCTCTCTCTGCATCGGGACGCACAGATATTTCAAGAAGAATGCTGTAATCTGTATACCTTAAATCAGAAAAAAATGAAGTACGAAAATGTGTTTATTGGAGACTTAAGGGCATGTATCATACACCAAAATGTTTTTCATATATTTGAAAAGACAGCAACTTCAATTCATTACAACACTGATATTTTCAAAGAAGTTATGTATTTTCTTTTATAGAAACACTATTAGATTTTTTGTATAAACAAAATATTCCATCACTTATTCTACGTAAGCATACTGCAGGTGGATTGCTAGGTAACAGTATTGTTCACTGCACTTCATAACTGTCAAAAACAGTATGTATGTTCAAATTTACTAACTGTGGCAATGGCAGTAATTTACTACTTAGACATGATGATTTACTTTTAGCTTAAAAAATATTAGAATGTTATATTTAGTACAGGTCACAAGTAACACGAAGGACATTCTAATCATCAACTTGTATATAATTGCAAATCATATAAATCTATATTTCTGTAAGTGAGAAATATGTTTTATGTTAAAGAAAATTTGATATATAGGTTTAATATAATCTGTTTCTGTTTAATATAAAAGTCTTTGATTTTTTTTCCAACATTGCTTTCAGGAATAGAAAATTGTTATAAATTTTAAGTCTTCTCCAGAAACAGCTGACATTTGCAACATTTTCCTATTAAATATCCGAATGGATAAAAAGTTCAGAAGAGGGAATTAAACAATTAACAAATGGCAGAGAGTGTAAGAATTGTTACATTAAAATAAGAAATGTAAACACTTGTTAATTATTATTCTCATTTCTGATATTGTCCTTGAAGAAATGAGAATACCTTTCACTTTCATAGTTACTAATTAAATTAAATAGGAAATATCAGAAAGCTACTGTCTTAGGAATTTCAACTGTAAAATCCTGGTGCTCACATTTGAGTTGCATTATTTCATAGAAATAAAATTCTGGTAAGGGGTTTACTTTGGACTCTTCACCACCCTATTTCTTATTTTCTTTCATTCCTCTCTTCTTTTATACCCAATTGCCCCACTGTTTGTTTGTTTGTTTGTTTGTTTATCTTCCTTATGGAAAAGTCCACCCAGAGCACAGTGCATATTGTGCCAGCCCCCTACTACAAGCTGCCACGCCCACACATATTCTATAAGATTTTGGCATATTAACTTAAATCTCTGATTTTACATTGTAAGGAGGAGTTCCTCTGTGATTATTTTTGTTTGTTTGTTTTCTTTTATGCCATAAAATGGTTTCGTCATGATGAAGATGCATGAAAGAAATGAGATATGGGTAAAGGTACATTTTTGGTTGTCCTTTAATAATTTCGAATAGTTTGAAATTTTAATCATGATAGCTGATATTGTTTGCTAGTTTTATAGTTTTTTGTCTTTCTCATGAAAAGTATAGAGTAAATATAAAATGTTCCATTTCTCTTATTACTCTTTTTCAAGCCCTACTCTTGTTACTCTCTGTGTTTCCCTTCTCTTATTCTATTTATGTCTTATCTCCCCCCCCCCCCGGGCCTTTATATTCCTCAGTTTTCAGAACTGGAATTGCAGAATCCAGAGTAGTGGTGGCAAAGACCTCTGAATCCCAATCTGTCACAGTGGGGTGACTGCATGTTCTATTATTAATCCATTAAAAATGTTCTCAGGAAACTTGTGTTTATCTCCAAAACCATTTTATTTCTACAGCACTTCTTTGGCTTTAAAAAAAATTAATATATTGACTTTTGATCTCTGTTGATTCATCATCATCCAACTTACTAGGTACATATGGTACAACTTACCATCTATCTGTCTATCATCATCATGGTCTCCATCATATTCTATGTAGCTGTATCTTTTATTAGACCTGCCTAATTTAGCATATCTGAAGCTGATAATATATGACACATCTTAGGGCCATTCCTAAAACATAATGTGAACAAAGTTACTTTTTAATTATACTCATGATTTGGAAAGACAGTATTTGTATGTACAAACACTAAGAAAAAAAGTCTAATACATTTATTTTATTATGATAAATGTATGATTTGATGAGATATTTGATATATTTAGTTTAAAATATTATTTTCAAATACCAGGAGTGGGCTCAGTGTAGATCTTGCACTAATTAGCTTCCCTAGAGATCTCCAAGTAAATAAACGGAAACTACCCTTCAAATAACTCTCTAGATACTCGTGGGAGTCATGACTCATCCCTTAATCTCATGATCCACACACAATCCATCTTCTTGACAATACCTTCAAAGTCTATCCAGACAGTGACAAATCCCTGCCACTTCCACTGCCAGCTTGCTTAAATCTGCAGCCTGCATTTGTCATTAGCACCTACAGTGGATTCCCTACAAGGTAACCAGAGCTAGCTGTTACATTGTGTCAGATAATACACTCCACCTGGGAACTAGGCCATGCCTTCCTTTGGATTTCCCTGTCACATTTCTCCCCAAGGCTATTCCTGATGTTGAGCCTTTAATATGTTCCAACATGCCTTTCCCCCATATTCACTACAAGTGTTATATATGACATTGTTTCTACTTTTATTTCATTATTTGGTCTGATTACAGTATGTTGGATTCACAAATTGAGTGGTTTTACTGTTTCTTTCCCTTTAGCATCTTTTGCATTTAGATCAATGCTTGGCACAGTTTTAATGGCTAGGTGGTTAGTAAATAACACACGTTTCAAAACAAGAACCTGGATATTGCTCTTTTTCTAAAGTTATAGGTTTAAATTGGAGTAGTATAAAACATTTTGCGATTTCCTAGCTGTAATTAAGGTAAATGTGAATCTATTCCCACATGAAGACATTTCTTGACATTGGTTAAATTTTTTTTTTTACTTCTTTATTTTTTAAAATTTTATTTAATCTTGTTTTTTTTACACTCCAGATTTTATCCCCATCCCAGTCCTTTCTCCCACTGTTCCACATTCCATACCTCCTCCCTGCTCCCTATCTCCAGGAGGATGTCTTCACCCCCAATTCTCCACCATGACAGACCTCTAAACTCCCTGGGTCCTCCAGTCTTTTGAGGGTTAGATGCATCTTCTCTGACTAAACCCAGAACCTGAAGTCCTCTGCTGTATATATGTGTTGAATGCCTCAAATCAGCTGGTGTATGCTGCCTGGTTGGAGTTCCAATGTCTAAGAGATGTTGGGAGTCCAGGTTAATTGACACTGCTGATCCTCCCACAGGGTCAATCTCCTCCTCAGTTTCTTCCAGCTTTTCCCTAATTCAACCACAGGGGTCATCAGCTTCTGTCCATTGGTTGGGTACAAATTCAGTCAATAGTTAAACAATAGAAAATTTTATAATGTTGGCAAAAGCTGTTGTACTGGCCAGTTTTATGTCAACTTGACACGGGCTGAAGTTATTACAGAGAAAGGAGCTTCAGTTGGGGAAATGCCTCCATGAGATCCAGATGCAAGGCATTTTCTCAATTATGATCAAGTGGGGAGGTGCCCTTGTGGGTGCTGCCATTTCTGGGCTGGTAGTCTTGGTTCTATAAGAGAGCAGGCTGAGCAAGCCAGGGGAAGCAAGCCAATAAAGAACATCCCTCCATGGCCTCTGCATCAGCTCCTGCTTCCTGACATGCTTGAGTTCCAGTTCTGACTTCCTTCAGTGATGAACAGCAATGTGGAAATGTAAGCTGAATAAACCCTTTCCTCCCCAACTGTTTCTTGGTCATGATGTTTGTACAGGAATAGAAACCCTGACTAAGATAAATTGGTACCAGCAGAGTGGTGTATTCCTGTGACAAGCTGACCATGTTTTGGGGAGGACTGTGGAAGGACTTTGGAACTTTAGGCCAGAAGATACATTTGGTGTTAAGAGCTCCGTGAGATGTTGTGTAGGAGCTTAGAAGATAATGTTGAGAATAGTGCAGAAGATGGAGGCCTGGTTTGTGAAATTTCAGAGGGAAGATTAAAGACTCTTTTCAGGGCCATTGCTATTNTGGATTGTGAAGATTCTGTGGTTCTGGTTAGCTGGGGCTGAAGNATCAGCTGTGATTAACAAGATATCAGAACTACTAAAGTGAAACCCTTGTATTACTAGGACTATTGATGCTGGTTAGCTGGAGCTAAGGAATTAGCAGTGATTAAAAAGAGATCGCATCATTGAGGTGACATATACTGGGGAGTGTTTTCTGAGAGCACAGAGGCTGTGTTCCAGAGAGAGCCAAGGTTGTACCTTGTGCTGTGGCTGGACTTGGTAATATNTAAGAGTTACCCAGGTGGTACTGGTTTTGAAGGCATGAAGGGGTCATGCAGAGCAGCTGAGGCTTGGCACTGTGAGAGGCCATGGAAGGCCATTGGTGAACGTGAAGCCTCAGTTGTAATTATTGACCAGGACTGAAGGGGTGATGCAAAGTTGTTGAGGCTTAGCACCATGAAGAGTGCCTATGAGATGCTATTGTTGAAGCCTAGTTACAGTGGAAGACAGCAGCATGAGATGACCACCAAGAACAGCAGCAGCAGTGGAGTACAGGCAGCTGGTGCCTAGAAGACAAGCTGTGTGCTACAAAGGACAGGGCTGGAGAAGTGACCTAAGCCCTTGGAGGAGCCCACAAGATCATGAGTTGGATCCCAGACATTGGACAGTTGGAGATTGATGTTTGCTTTTGATTGTGACTGTGCCCTGATNTTTTTCCCTCTTGAAGGAAGAAAGTATTTTAGTGGAACCCAGAGTTAAAGATTTTGATCATAAAAAGACTTTGAATTTTAAAAGATATTGGACATTTTAAAGGGATTGAACTTTAATATACAAGTCTGTGGGACTTTTAACATTATTTACGTCTTGGGGATGAGTAAGAAACTAAGGGTTGAGGCTTACTAGTGATGTGTTTGTGTGTAAAGTTGACAAGTGGTGAATTGTACTGACTAGTTTTGTGTCAACTTGACACAGACTGGAGTTATCACAGAGAAAGGAGCTTCAGTTGGGGAAATGCATCCATGAGATCCAACTGAGGGGCATTTTCTCAATTAGTGATCAAGGGCCCTTTGTGGGTGGTACCATCTCTGGGCTGGTAGTCTTGGATTCTATAAGAGAGCAGGCTGAACAAGCCAGGGGAAGCAAGCCAGTAAGTAACATCCCTCCTTGGCCTCTGCATCAGCTCCTGCTTCCAGACCTGCTTGAGTTCCAGTCCTGTCTTCTTTCAGTGATGAGCAGCAATGTGGAAATGTAAGCTGAATAAAGCCTTTCTTCCCCAACTGTTTCTTGGTTATGATGTTTGTGCATGATTAGAAACTCTGACTAAGACAGCTGTCATAATTTTCTTGGATCATCTAAAGATATTTATTAAGTAAGGGATTTTTTTCATGAATGACTAAAACAACATGAATAATTAACAATGATATGATGAAGAATTTCAAAATACCTTGTTAATGTCATTGCTCAGAGATTGCTCGAACATCAAAATATAAGACACTGCATTAAAAATAATTTTAAGAAAATGGTGAATCTGTAGCTCTTAGCTCTTGTCATTGGCTCCTATATTTAAAAATGCCAGAAGCTTGCCTAATGCTAAGTCACTTATTCAAGAACAGAGCAAAGGCATAAAGCACTGTGAGTGATAGATAGTCCAGTGTCTTCACATTCTGTTCTCTTTGATCTTTATTCAAAAGAGATGGAGGTTATTTTATTCTTCTGTTTACCCTCCCCACCTAAGAGAATCTTTCTAAATTTCTCATAAAAATAAAGCACTAACATCCCTCCAGTGGTCCACACATGACCTACTGCTGCAGAACAGTAGGGATGACATTAGAATTAGAATTCCTTATTGTATCTTTAAACACATTTTACAAAATTCTGAAAAAAATTAAAACTCTATGTAGTGCCAATTTAAATATATCTGGCAAATTATAGCCGGTGTGTTAGTTTGCTAATTTTATCTGATCTAAAATGGTTATTTATTATTTTTTACAGAGACTTCTGTTTTGTTTTTTTTTCAAAATTTACATTTATGTCTCTAACAGGTCTTGCTTCTTTCTTCTCCCTCCTACCAGTTCCCACCTTTCTTCCATATTTACTTGTTTCTGCTTAGTTCTCTTCGTTGGATTTACTATGATATAGAATGATACAGCTAGCAGGCTATGAATATTTAATTCAGACATATCAGAATGTTATTAGAAAGCTGAACAATTTTTAATTGTCCAATATATATATATATATATATATATATATATATATATATATATATATATATTTAACATTAATAGATATAGCTTAAGGGTCTTGTATAATTTATGTTTTGACATATGTAAAATAAAATAGCATTAGTTAAATTGTAAAAATGAATAAAACATAAGCCTTATGCCAGTATAACAATAAATTAAGACTTATTTCCCCTTCAATTTATTTTATTGAAAATAGATTCTTTTCTCACGTAATACATCCTGGCCCATGTTTTCTCCTCTCTCCGCACCTCCCAGCCATCCCTTATCTCCATTCTTTCCCAGATTCACTCTCCCTCTGCTTTTACTTCACAGAAGCACAGACCTCTGAGAAACATCAACAAGAAAAGGCTAAACAAGATTCAATAAGGCAAGACAAAAGCCCTCATATCAAAGCTACAAAAAGAAAACCAAAACTTATTGAAGCCCTTGTTTCCAGTTTAAAGTTCTATGTCCTTTTTATTTGACATACCACTAGTGAATATTTATGGGTATTGTGGGCTATTTTGAGAGATGTATGTATTGTATAATAGTATATCAGGTTAACTGGCATAACAAATATATATATTTATGTACATATATGGAATATACATGTAGTATATATACATATATATTAGGACAATACAATAAATACTGATGATAATTTTGTTCATAAAATCCCCTTTTAGTTATTTTAACTACTTGTACTTTATTAGGTATATTTAACTTGATTTGGAAAAACCTCCAAAATTTGTTAATCTTTTTTTCTTTTTTAAAGCATTTTTATTAGATATTTTAAAAACTATTGAAATTCAATTTTAAACCCAATTGACCAACAAATATCTTGCTTCTTCATCAACCCATTAATGACAGGTACCATCTTCATAAGTTTAGTTGTTATATAAAAGATTTTATTGTGTATATTTATGTGTAAATTATGTCTACACTTACATTTACACTTAAATATATTATTATGTAAGAAAAACATTTTATTGTTAAACTATGTATTGGCAATACACTGATTGTAAATCTGTACAGTAACTGACAAGTATTCATGGAGGACTTACCAATGTGTTAAGTTGGGGCCCTCCTTGAAGACACAATATTTATATGTACATGATGAACTGTGGGTAGAAAACTGGATAAATAGAAGGGGACATGATTAGCTATAAAGTATGTTTAGTTGACTATGGAGATAGATGGAGAGGGCTGCAAACAAGATGCTGGTTCATGTCCTCAAGCAGTTCCAGACCATGGACTGATAGAGCTTATTGTCTTAAATTGTAGTGACTTGTTTGTTTCCTTTCCTTTTTTGCTCAGACACATAGAAAGGCTAACATGCATGCTAAAATGTACATCATGCCTACATGTAATAATATACTAAAAGTAGAAAATAGCATAAATATTCTTTGTACCAAATATTCTATTCTGAATTGACCAGCATATGTTAGGTGGATGTTTGAGAGGAAATCCTGTCTAGAATTGATTTAACAGTCAATACTGGAGGACATTTCTGGAGAAGTCTTTATTTTGTAGATAGAAGATCTTTGAAAAAAACCTGTCCTAACTCAATCTTTCACTCTGTTCTCATTTACTAATAATAATTTTCTTTTTAATTAGTATGTATGTGCCCCCCCTCTGTGTTTGTATGTGTGCATTTGTATGTGGGTGCAGGTGCAAGTGTCTGTGGAGAGAAGCAGTTTCAGAATCCTGGATGTAGAGTTACACATACTTATAAACGACCCTACAAGGATATTTAGAATCAAGCAAGGATCATAGAGAAGAATGCTATGCTCTCTAAGGACTAAACCATTGCTCCAGCTTATGTTCTGTCATCATGACTCTGTCATTTCTGCTGCCTGGATGCCACCAAAACCAGTTCTGCATGGGAGAAATTTACCTCTTGGCAAGTTTGTTTGACAGCTTGAGGAGCAATGCTGGCCATCTGTGTTGACCCCAAGGAAGTACTTCCCAGAAGCTATCATCATTGATGATACAGGTCCTTTACTAATCACAGATGGTTTTTTGAGTCCAACTACCAAGTATCTATTGACCCAGGAAAGTAAAGGTTTCTTGTCTACACTCCCTATTTAAATACAAATGGCTCTGATAAAATCTGGAAGGAATCCAAAACTTCTCTCTATAACTTGATATGCCAGGACTCCAATGTCTCCATTTCTTTAGCCATTCCATCTCCAAACTTTCCCCCCAAATCAGTCAATTAGACTCCAAACATTCAACAGCCTTTTCAGCCAAAAGCATTAAAATACTTCAACAATTCTATCCAAATCAACATGGCCAATCATATGAAGGTATACTCATTAAAGTTTGTTGAATTGGCTGTTGTCAAATAAACTCAAAAATATTTTTCAGTGCCAAAATCCTAAAAAAAAAAAAAAAAATAGAGCTCATATTTCTCATCTCCTTCAGTCATGATGTTCTTTGTCTTCTCTGCTTTCTTATCTGCATTTTCTTCAACAATTATTCATCCTTCTGTTTTGATGGGCTCTTCATTGCAGATTTAATTACCTATAGATTAAGAATTACAGAAAAGAAGCCTCTGTACAGTATATTTATAGTATACATGCAGAATCATTGTTGTTATTATTCTCTGAAAGCTAAAGCAGTTATTTACATCTCATTTGTCATTCATTAGGTATTTAAAGTAACTGAATGATGGATCAAAGTAAATGAGAGGAAGCACATGGTATCTTTGTGAACATCATACTCACTTGATATAAAAGCCTGAACATCAATGACTGTTGATATGTGAGGAATTCCTGGAAACTATGTAAGGGAAGACTGCATACTGAGTATATCACAGAAGTGAGCCACTCTCTCAGACCCTAGCTTGAAGTCACACTGAACCAGACATTTTTAATACTCTTGTTATTATTGAAAAGACATGCACATGTCATTTGATACAAGTAAACATAATAATTATTTTTTTAAAAATGAATATGATACTAGATGAGTTCAACTAGAGTTTTTTTTTAATGTTGTTTTTGTTATGTTTTGTTTGTTTTGTTTTGTTTTGTTTTATTTGAGATAGGGACTAGGCAATTGTTCTACCCCTGATCTGAATATCCAACTCCAAGAGTATAGAGTGTCATGTGTATGTGTGTGTGTGTGTGTGGGGGGGTGTTTGTGTATGTGTGTATGTATTTAGAAGAGCTGATGAAATGTCTTCCATTTAATGTGCTCAATGACTTCATCACATGGGAAGGTCATCACGACAGCAGTGGCAATTTCTTTTTTTTTAAACAATATTTTTATCAGATATTTCCTTCATTTACATTTCAAATGCTATCCTGAAAGTCCCCTATGCACTCCCCCCACCCTGCTCCCCAACCCACCCACTACTACTTCCTGGCCCTGGCATTCCCCTGTACTGGGGCATGTAATCTTTGCAAGACCAAGGGCCTCTCCTCCCAGTGATGGCCGACTAGGCCATATTCTGCTACATATGCAGCTAGAGACGTGAGCTCTGGGGGTACCCCACTCAGGGATCCATCCCATAATCAGCCACCAAATGCAGACACTATTGCATATGCCACCAAGAATTTGCTGACAGGACTCTGATATAGCTGTCTCTTGTGAGACTATGCCAGTGCCTGGCAAATACAGAAGTGGATGCTCACACTCATCTATTGAATGGAACACAGGGCCCCCAATGGAGGAACTAGAAAAAGTACCAAAGGAGCTGAAGGGGTCTGCAACCCTATAGGTGGAACAACAATATGAACTAACCAGCACCCCCAGGGAAATTTCCTAAAGGAACAATTATGTCCTCTAAGTGTTCTACTCTATTGACCTTTGAAGCTATAACAGAAGCCATCCTGCAGTAAGGATGCCTTAGAGGAGTTTACACAGGAAAGCCAAATAAACCTTCTCATCCCCTTAAGTTTTTTCCACGTGCAAATTTCTCAGGCTCCAAACAACTAGAATATCATGTTTTATTGGTGTATTTTGAAGCTGACTAATCTCTGTTGATCTGCTAAGATTTAAGGAAGTGACCTGATTGAGCCATCAATTGCAGTGTGATGTGTTTGAGAATCTGGCATTCTCTTTTCAAGATATTCATTTTGAATGCCATGGGCCATTGCTCTTTTGTTTTGTTAGAGGAGTGTTGAACTTCTGTTTTTCATTCTCTTTTCAATTTGTGCAAATGAGGGATTAATTAAGAATGGTGGTGCTTGTGGCCATTTATCTTTCCCATCCTGTGCTTTTAAAGCTTCTGAAATGAACATTTAAAATTATTTCATGTTTAAAGGCTTTTAACTTTGCAATTGTCCATTATTTGATTTTGAAACCCATAATATAATGTAATTAGTAATTTCTTCTAGCAAAGTGTTTGATAAATTGCTTTCTTGATGAGTTATTTATTTGTCTATACAGGTGTATGCATCACTGAAAACAGATTTATTACCTGCTTGTGGTAAACATCACTGAAAGAAAACCTGAACTTAATTTAATCAGAATTCAAACCTAAGTCAATACAGATGTGTTGCTAAATCTACTCTAAACATGGGTAAACTGCAAAACTCTAAAGTTATTTTTAATTACTTTCACATTTTTTTGTTTAGTTTTCTGTTTTGTGCTGTACTTCAAGTTAAATTTTTACAAAACCTACTAGTACTATTTTGGTATCATATATAATCATATTTATTCAGATGTATCTTTTTTTTTTAATTTCTAGGGTACATGCTTTAGAGAAATTGGCATATATATTAGTGCTCATCTTTTGACAGAAAGTCATATTTGGTATCTGTTGAGGGAATACTATAATATATAAATATTTTATGATAGAAGAACCACATACTTACAAATGAATATACAATCAGTAATATATATTGATTCAACAGAGGATTCATATTGAGCAGCTCATTTTCATATTTAAATTATTTAGAAATATTATTAATAAACTGCAAATTTCCTGCAAAGTCCCCCACACCTTGCCATTTGAGACAATTTTATATAACAAAGACTGGCCTTAAGTTTACAATGTTTCTGAAGTTGACTTTGAATGTTCGAATCCTAACTTCAGTTCATAAGTGCTAGGCTTTTGAGAGTGCTCATCATAATGTTTGATGTAGTGCTGGGGCTCAAACATAGCTTTCATGCCTTCAAAGCAAGCCTAGGCGATGCTTTGCATCCCTAGCCACAGAGTAATAGAGACGATCTACCAAGATATGCATTTAGATGATTGGATTCAGTATCTAGAGAGCTAAATTTCACTAAGAATCTGTTCTTAATTAATAAGTGAAAATTAACTTAAAGTGAAATCTTAAATAAATGAGGATTTTATTTATCGCAGTACTAAAATATTACTTGTTTATGTAAGAAATTCTTATAATTTTTAAAGCAAATTTTCAACTTATTATCCCATTTTCTAAACTAAAAAATTATAATAGAAATTTACAGTTGTTACTCTTCTTTTCTGTGTTAGTCCTGGGTTTGATACTCTTGGGGCCATGTTCTTCTTTCTGTTCTAAAGCCAAGAAGTGGCATTTTCTACCAGTTATCAAGCCTGTTTGAGTGTTTATATTATGTGTTCCTCTGAGGAGTATTACATCTTAATATTTAATTATTTATGATGAGAATATTTTTATTCTGTTTTCTTTTGTGCTTGTGGTAACAGTTTTTCCAGTATTCACTGATAATTTCTCAATCAAAAATTGAAAATTTTTAACAAATAGGTTGAACCGGCTGTTGTTTTTTTTTTTTTTTTCCTAACCATTTCATTTTCAAAATTATACTGTTGACAGTCTTAGAGATGTCTGTTCACTTTTAGGAGCTCCGGGACACATGAGAAAGATAGAGTTATGCAAACAGTGATAGTATGAATAGTTTATTTAAAAAAGACAACAGATGGTAAACGCAGACACGACTTTCATTTCTTGCATGTGAAAACTTTGCTTTCATCAATATAAATGTTGGCAAACCAACAATGAGTCAAGCCTCAACTACAGTCTGCTGAATTTCAGATGCATACACTTGGTTCAGCTAGAAAGCTTTAACTTGCTCACTTGTTAGTTCATGATTGATTTATTATAAGAAATCTTAAAGAGGAGAATGTTAAAGTTTCCAGTTTGGGAGTTTGTATTTCTTATTTATTTATTTATTTAATCATTCCATTCATTTTCATCTCAAATGACCTCCCATTTCCCAGTTACCCCTCCACAAATACCCCTCCCCCACACCACATCTGCCCTCTCTCCCCTCCCCATTTGCCTCTAAGATTGTGATACCCCACCCACCCACCCTCTTCTCCCTCCTACTCCAGCATCCCCTTACCCTATGCTGGGGCATCAAACCTCCACAGGATCAAGGGCCTCCCCTCCCACTGATGTCAGACAAGACCATCCTCAGCTACACATGTGTCTGGAGCCGTGGATCCTTGGTTGGTGGTCTACTTCCTGGGAGCACTGGGTGGTCCAGCCAAGCCACATTGTTCTTCCTATGGGACTGCAATCTCCCTCTGCTCCTCCAGTCTTTCCACCAGCTCTCCTACCTGGGTCCCTGAGCTCAGTCTGAATGTTGGCTCCAAGCATTCCCATCTGCATCGGTCAGTTGCTGGCTGAAGCCTCCATACAAGGTTCCTGTCAGCAAGTGCCTCTTGATAACAGCAACAGTATTTGGTTTTGGTGACTGAAGACAGGATGGATTCCCAGGTGGGGCGGTCCCCGGGTGACCCTTCCTTCAATCTCTGCTCCTTTTTTTTGTCACTGTCTTTCCTTTGGATAGAAACATTTCTGGTATAAATTTTTTGATGGATAGATAGCCCCATCTCACAACCGGAGGCTCTGCTTATCTACTGAAGGTGGTCTCTGCAGGTTCTATCTCCCCTTCAGTGAGCATTTCAGCTAAAGTTATCCCTGTTGTGTCCTGGGAACCTCTCTCTTGCCTGGCATCTGGAACTCTCCAGTGGCTATCCCCAGTTCCTCATCCCCGACTGCTATATATTTTTTATTCAATTTCCTGACCCTCTGTACCTCTCTGCAGTACCTGATACTGCCCCTCTTCTTTCCTCACTCTCCTTTCTCCCTTCCTGGTCCCCCTCCCCCCACACCCACTATCATGCTGTTCCCCCATCAATGCAGGACTGAAACACCCACACCCTGGTCTTTCTTCCTCCTATATTTCCATATGGTCAGTGGGTTGTATCCTGGGCATTGTGAGCTTTTGGGCTAATATCCAATTATCAGTGGGTATGTACCATGTGTGTTCTTTTGTGTCTGGGTTAACTTACTCAGGAATCTTCTCACAACAACCCCAAAGAAGAGAAACACACTCTAAGCCCCAGTGTAGGGGAATGCCAGGACCAGGAAGTGGGAGTGTATGGGTTGGTGAGCAGGGGGAGGGGGAAAGGGATAGGAGGTTTAAGGAGGGGAAACCAGGAAAGGGGATAAAATTTGAAATGTAAATAAAAAATATCTAATAAAAAAGAAGTAATAAAAAATTGTAAGGCAGGCAGAGAGAGAGAGAGAGAGAGAGAGAGAGAGAGAGAGAGAGAGAGAGAGAGAGAGAGAGAGAGAGAGAGAGAGAGAGAAACACACATGTATTTCTTTCTTTGTATATATAGCAGTGACTTATGACAATGACTAAATTAATGTAATGTTCAGTTATCCCTTAGAAGATTCTTGAAAACTGGGTGAAAGGGAAGGCTACTAACAAACACTTAGAGACAATTCCTGGGGCATTCACTTAGCAGTCAGAAGCTTTCCATACTTTGTTTTTGGATATTCCTATTCATTTCTTCTACCTTCGCTTCAGAACCTAAAATTATTTCTCCCACTTTATTTTATCTGTTGGTAAGACTTCCCCTGAGCTTTTTGTGTTATTTCTGAGTGTTTTATTTCAACTTTTATTTCAATTTGACATTTAGTGATTTAGTTTCTTTATGAGATTACATTTTCATATCTAGTATTGTTTTGCTTAATTCATTTTATAATGTCTTCTTTGAAGTGCTTATTCACAATCTTTTGAAGTCCTTGACCTCATTCACAGTTCCTATTTTGAAATTCTTGTGTTATATTTCGGCTAAGCTAGTTTTTAAGAGAATGTTAAAATAGGAGTTCTGGTTTCTGGAAAAGGAATATTATCTCATTTGTTTTTTTCTGTGGTTTTGAGCTTGTATCTTTGTATCTGGAGTTAAAATGTGTATGATGCTTTTTGATACTGTGTGGATGTTCAGGTCTTTGATTGCTATTATCCAATATGAAATTTTGTGTATTAGTAGCACAGTGATGTTTTTCAATTTTGGGGTCACTCAAGTTTTAGTTTTCAGATTCCAGCTGGTCACTGTATCTGGTTAGAGGTGGGTCGGTTGACACAAAAAAATGAGGTGAATAGCTGATGAAAGGAGCAGATGAAGAACTATGAGAAGCCTCTTTCTGTACAAGGCTTGGCAGTCCAGTCCCAAGGTGATGGGCATGGGCTGGAAGGATGGAGTGAGGAAATTTCATGACAAGTATAAGAAAATCTATGGAGGTCAGAATGGAGGAATGGAAGGAAAGTAACTGGGTCCATGCTGAGGGTGGTAGTTGTAGATAATATAAACATCTTAACAGTACTGAAATATTGGTCATAGTCTCACTAAGCAGGGAAGATAAAGTGAAATAGGTATATCTATTGTGTAACTGTAGTTTAAGTGCAAGACAACAAGATTTATGTATGCTCTTTCATGCATTTTTATTTAATTATTTTTTTAAAAAAATCCATAATTAGAAAACAGTCAACCAAACTTGATAAGCATTTTTCTCATATGGTCATCATACATTTCACCAGTCTCCTAACGCTACAAGAGAAAAAAATCAAGTTGTAAGAAGTGACCTTAAATGAATATGCTTTCAATGCCTATTCATAAGTGAGTGTAAGGAATGAGTGGTGAAAAGAATTATGAGTTCTGAAAATTGATATAAACAGAAAGTCAAGAAGGACTGTAATAGCTTGAGGTATTATGATGAAACCGTTGGTGTCAGTCATTTCCCACTGTAAATAATTCAAACCAAGTTGCATTTGTAAATGTGTTATTCTCAGTAATTAGAGATAAAAATATGTTAAACGTAATATATAATGCACCTTGTATGGTTTTGGTGTACACTTAGTGTATCCAGTTGAGAATTGTTGTAAAATCATTTACCATAAATTTGTTAATGAGATTATGTAAGTGACTTGTCTCAAAACAGTTCAATATACCATAAATTTTTAATGTATCTACTGTATGATTCAAATGCATATCAAACATCACCTGATTCTGAATAAATGATATTTCTTGGATTTTAATTGGTCATCTTTTTTACTCAATATTCTCTTGATTGGTGAAGACTGAAACCCAATAATTTGAAAAGATGAAATTTTTAAAGATATGCTTTAGAGGAATATATTTGATTGGACTTAAATGACTATTGTCATATGTATAAAACCTCAAATGTAATATTAATAACTTTATATTATTTCTTAAAGTAGAATTTAAAAGTTATTTAAAAATATAAATTTACTTACATTTTACCAACATCAGTATGTTTCTTAAATATTTGTTTAGCAGAAATTATCAGGTTTTTCTTATAATTTTA
The DNA here is from genome assembly GCF_900095145.1 of Mus pahari. Classification (NCBI taxonomy): domain Eukaryota; kingdom Metazoa; phylum Chordata; class Mammalia; order Rodentia; family Muridae; genus Mus; species Mus pahari. The sequence continues at coordinate 72,984,887 of NC_034602.1, read as the reverse complement.
TTTCCTTCTTTCAGGTCACACAAACTTCAACTATTCATGATGTCAAACAGAAGTTTCACAAAGCATGTGAGTTTTATCTATTAAAATGCATGCAACATATTTTCGAATTGGCTCAAATTTTTCTTTAAGAGCAAGCACATGAAAGCTGTATTTTAAAACTGATCTCTTTGATAATTTAGTACCTAGTAATAGTAATTCTTAAATATAATGATTCTCACATTTGATACACTTTTTTTTTTTTTTTTTTTTTTTTTTTTTTTTGAGACAGGGTTTCTCTGTATAGCTTTGGCTGTCCTGGAACTCACTTGGTAGACCAGGCTGGCCTCGAACTCAGAAATCCGCCTGTCTCTGCCTCCCGAGTGCTGGGATTAAAGGCCTGCGCCACCAGGCCCGGCTTGATACACTTTTTGATGCTTTAACATTCAACAGGTTTTTGTGAGTACTGGTCATGGAAATTGATGCTAATATTCAGGAGACAGACAGTTAACAATATCCCAAGAAAAATCTTCAGTTTTTTCAAATGTAATTATATATAAAATTGTTTTAATGCATAGTTCAATGTTCCTTTATATTCTGAATTTTAATATATAAAGATATTATCTATTGTTATATGTAAATACAAATTTTGAGATGTAATATTCATAACTTTTATATTACTTTTTAAAGTAGAATTTAAATGTTATGTAAAAATATAAATTTACTGACATTTTACCAACATCAGCATGTTTCTTAAATATTTGTTTAGCAAAATAAATATAAAAATATAAAAAATATTTCTTTTATATTATTCCAACTATTTAAATATGTTAAATTCATTATAAATAAAAATTATTTTACAAGACCTGTTAATGATATTGCTTAAACTTGATGGGTAATATTGTTCTGTGAAGAAAAATCTCTATAATTTGCTTGAAAGTATTCATTTTATATATATATATATATATATATATATATATATATATTTACTTTTTATATAGCTTTAATAATTAAATTCATTCTAATTTTCAAACAATGAAAATAAAATTTCTGGAAAATAGGAATTTTTACTATTTTATAAGAGTAAGCTTGATTGTTGTAATTATTAAAATCAAGTCAATGTTAGAGACCTTTTCCAAATAGATAACTCCGTAAATGCATAGCCCCCCTTCTGTTATGAAAGTTCTTCTCCAGTGTTATAAACCTATGTTGATATATCATAATGTGCCAATGCCTTGAGAATTAAGATATATCATTAGATTCTGTACTTATATCATTTTAAAGATTCTTTTTAACATGTGTTATTGAACAGAACATGCGTTTCGGGGAATATATTCAAATTCATAATTTTATATATTGGTTCATTGTATAAAAATTGAAAATAAACTCAGGGAATAATTAAGTTATTTCTTTTAAAAGAAATAGAAACTATTGATCGGTATCTAGATTTATATATAGCTATCCTTATGATATGACTAGTTCAGATACAGTGCAAATAGTAACATCATTCCTATTAAAAGAAGTATGCCTATACAGTATTTAATATACATTTTAAGAAACAAAAATATAACAAGGGATTACAATTAGTAGAGCTTAAATGGATAAATATTTTAGGAGTATTGATTTTAATGTATTTTCAAGAGACATATACAATGAGGAGTATAGTTACTTTAAAACTGCTTATATTTCAAGTTACTTTGTGAAGATGTGTTTTAATATTTTATCTTAAAGGCATGTAGGTTTTTAATGCATTAAAAATAAAAGATCAGGACATCACAACATCTAAAATTAAATACAGGGTATCCACATAGTTTTTCTTAATTCATTTTTCTAGCTCTAACTTGGTTATTAAATTCTCTGTAATTGTGTGCCTACATTTTCTGAGGCATGAAATATCTTAACTTTTAAGTTATTAAAACACAATTATATTTTTAAGACTCCGGATTTGGTAGTACATGCCTTTAAGCCCTCCAACGTAGGGTTGAAAAACATGTGACTCTGGAGTTGCAAGACACCCTTGGCTAAATATTAAGAAGTTAGAGATAAATTATTATCTATTCACATAGTCTATGTAGGTAATTATCCTCTTTATTCACATAAAATCTCTACTTATTTATATTCTTTGCACACTTATTTAGGGATTATACAATCTGAGAATAAAGCTTTTATCACAATAAAATAGTAATTGCAATGCTAAATGTCAGAAATTCAGTCAGAGCATTTAAGTGAACAGAAATTTGAATATGACTTAAAAAGGATAATTTGTACAAAATTTGAGAAATATCCAATTGACAAATTGTGATCAGATTTAATAATTATAATTAGACTTAAGATTTATTAACTACTGTTAAGTAATTCTTTTTCACAGGCATAATACTTAGCATGCTTATCAAACTTATAAAAAAGAAAAACACACCTACCTCTCGAGAGACTTGAGGCCCCAGGGAGTAGGGAGGCCAGGATTTGGGGGGTAACATCCTCTTCGAGACAGTGGGATGGAGGAATGAGATGATGACCTGTGGAAGTGGAGGGCAGGAGGGGGACAATGGCTGGATTGTAAAGAAATAAAAGTAATAAACCTCATATGCAGACATAGTTCTGGGGAAGGAGCTGAGAGTTCTCTATCTTGATTTACAAGCAGCAGAAGATTCTGAGCCACACTGGGCTTTGTTTAAGCATATGAGACCTCAAAGTGTACTTCCAAAGTGACACACTTCCTCCAACAAGGCTGTGCATTCCAACAAGTGCATATCTCCTAATAGTGCAACTACCTAAAGGACAATTTTTAAAAAGCACATTAGTCTATGGGGGCCATACCTATTCAAACTATCACATATACATTTATGGGAATCCGTAAATAGTCATATTCTATAATAATTTTATGCATGAAAATCCACAAACTTTGGGTCTTAAAAACTTTATTTTCCAATACTAAATTAACTTCTTGTCATGTCCTTTTCATAGTATTTGTCTTCAGGTCTTGGAGTTTAAAATTAGAATTATTTGTGTCTTAAAACACTAAACGAATAAATAAACCGTTCCTAAGAGCAGACTTTGATTCTTAAAAGAAAAAAATCTTTTGTTAACTTAATTCATTAACAACTTTACTGTACAACAGCTTTTCATTATGATATCTCCATATAATAATAATAATAATACTTTCTCTATTGGTCTATATTTTAGTTTTTCATTTCCCCTCTCATCTCTTTTTCCATCTCTAAATCTCTAGGAGTCCCTCTTTTAGTTTTCTATCTTGCTCTCTCTCTCTCTCTCTCTCTCTCTCTCTCTCTCTCTCTCTCTCTCTCTCTCTCTCTCTTTCTCTCTTTCTCCAACACACAAGAAATATACATACTTTACAGAACACATGATTACATATTAGACAGCACATATGTTGTTTGTGTTTGTGGAATTGACTTATTTCATGAATATATTGATCCTTAATTTTATCCATTTTTTTTTCTACAAATGGAGTATTTCCTTTTGAATGGCCAAGTAAAATCTCACTGTATATACACATTTTCTTCATTGTTGTAATGATAAATTGTAGCTTAGAGTTTACTTGGTTAATAGTGTTTCAATCAATGGAGGTATTCAGGTATCTCTGATCTTGACTTGTTGAAGTAAGGATCTATCTTAGGGTTTTATTATGGTGAAGAGGCACTGTGACCAAGGCAATCTTATAAAGGAAAACATTTAACTGGGATTGGCTTAAACTTTAGAGGTTTAGTCTTTTTTTTTTTTTTTCCTCATGGCAGGAAGCATGGCAGGTGGCATGCAGGCAGATGTGGAGCTAGAGATTTAGTGAGAGTTCTGCCTTCAGATATCCAGGTAGCAGGAAATGATAGTGAAACACTAGTCAGGATTGAGCTTCTGAGACCCCAGAGCCCACCCCATAGTAATACACTTCCTCCAACAAGGCCACACCTCCTGCAACATGGCCACACATCCTAATAGTACCAATTCTTATTAGCCTATGAGGGCCATTTTTATTCAAGCTACCACAGAAACCAAAAATGGGAGATCTGGATGTTATGAATGATGGGTTGGTTGGTTGTGTTTGGTTGTTTTGTTGTTTGTTTGTTTTTCTTTATTTTATTTAATTTTAATTTTATTTTTTCACAGTGTCTGAACAAAATTATATGGCAATGAATAGACTATAAAAGTCTTCTTCCCTTCTTACACAGAATGGCAGCAATTTCTTTTACTTGGTGAACTTAATGATGGCTATAGTGAGAAAAAACTTCAATGTAGTTTTGATTTGGATTTCCTTGATAGTTACTGATGATAACTAGGTAATTGATGAATCCTACCTATGTAATTTTAAGACTTCATTCTTTGTCATCTTTCTGATTTTGTTTTCTAATTACTTATTTTTCCCCCAGTGGGATCTTCAGTTTCAAGGTACAAACTGTACCATGACTCAACATAATTAAAAATTGAAGTCTGTCTTGTCCTCCTCCATATTTTCTGCTACGTATTAAACTTTCATCTCAGTATTTTATATGCCATCTTCATATCCTGTAGCAAGCTATGTTGGTCATGCTCAAGTTCCAGCTTATTAGATAATTTATCATTTAATTCCAGTTACTTAATTAGGAATTGAATTCAGTTACTCAATCTTGATATTGTGGATCATAACAAATGATTTTCTCTCATATTCTATGTCAGATTTACATGGTCTTCACTAATGTTGAGCCTTAGTATGTCCCTATTTTAAAGCTTATAACTCCATATCTGACAAATGTATCTAATATTAATAAGAGATAGCTATATTTTCCCACTTCTATAGCTATTTTTATGCATTGTTTATTCACTTTTATTTCCAGCATCACTTTCATGGCTTTTGTGTTATAACTATCCCAATGCTGTCCTCATTCTATATGTTATTTTTGTTCTTTCTGACTTTTACTGTAATAACATTGTAGTCATAAATGCTCCCCAAATACACCTTATGATATTTGACTATTACATCTTCAACTACTGACATTCCTCACACAAACATTCAGTTCCTGGAAAAAAATTCATGTATTATTCATACGTATTTTTCACATGCTTAGGTCTGGTCCTTCAAAACTACAAGGTCCATATATAAAAGCTGATGATTTACAAATTATTGAAACAAATTATAGTGCTCCTTGAGATCATCCTTTAATTTGTCCTTGGCAGAAGCATCAGAGGACAGTAACCAAATTTGCCTCTAATACTTAAGTCTGTGCATAAACCCATGGGCAGGCTTGGTGAGGGGCTTTGAATCTGAGAGCAATGGCATGCATGAGCTTATCTAAGATAATGAAATACACATTATGTCACTGTAGTTCTTTGTGAATATCCCTTTTATTTGCTCAGATGAAGTGATAAAGTGAGAGCCACATCCTAGCTATGTGACTCCAGGGCTTGGGCTGTTCCCAGAGCATTTATTTCTCTGTTCTGTCAAGCCTAAACCTGACTGATTCAATCCAACTTCTCTTGACCTCTGTGTGAATTGCAATTGCTCTGCCTGGTCTCATGCTAACTTTGGCAATGTATTTTAATCTTCTGACTTCTCATTCTCTGACTCATTCTGTGTCTAGCTTGTTCTTACTGCAACCTGAATATATATATATATATATATATATATATATATATATATATATATATATATATATATAAACACCTATTTCTGTAAAATTTCCATCACACACCACAGCTGTGTCTAGCTTGTTATCTTTAGTTGCATGTTTCTTAAGTACCCTCACTTTGCTGAGCAGTTCTTATAAGAGTTCAGCATATACTATCTCTGACTCATCCTGTCAAATCTTTCTCTGATTCATCAGGTTTTCTGCCTCTCAACTAGGGTCAATCCCAAACAAGATGTATAATAAACACATGTCTGTATTTTAGGCAAATGTGAGTGTAATCCAGATCATATCTGCATTCCAGCCTGGCCACATTGACCTAAAGATATGATCCCTTGCCAGTGGCAACCATGCTGCTGGATTATAAATTCCTCTACCTTTCTTAACTCCTTTTTAGACAAAAATCTATTACTTTTAAATTTTCACTCTTAAAGTCGACTCCCTTTTTAAATTCTTTGAAGATAAAAATGTTGATATATCTGTGTTATAGGGTATCTGTCTATCAGAAAAAAATGTCCAATGGAACAACTGTCATATTTTCTATTCTTCACCAACACATAGTCTTCCCTAGATCAGAGATACTGGGATGCTGGCCTGATATTTCTCAGCCATTTGTGCCTTTCCATCACTGTATAAACATCCTCTATTGTTCTGCAATCATCTAATAGGCAAGCTTCTTTCAATAACTTTTAAGTACTTCATGTTTTACTAGTGGTTGGGAAATTATGAGTTGCTCTAGAAAATTTTCTCTTCCTCCACTGCTTTATTTTGCTTGCAAATTGTCTAATTATTGATGAAAATGAATTTTAAGAAAACATTTTTATTCCCAGAAAACTCCAATATATCTATTATGTTGAATGTTTGGGGAATAAATTTTCCTGACTTTTCTTTAAATTCTTTATTATACCAATGTTTCATCATGTAGGCAGTTTATGACGTGCATGTCCAAGGCAGATCCTCTATATAGTGGTTCTGAATGAATTTTTAAATTTCATTTTGGCATTTATTTTTATCTGTATGTGTATGTTGATATGGATTTGCACATGTGTACAATGGCATGATAGCGGAGGTCATAGAACACATTGTGCAAATTTGTTCTCTTTTTGCAGTATGTGAGTTCTGGTGATTGTACTCCCATGTTATCAGGCTAGGATGAAAGAACTTTTACCTGCTGAATCCTTATGCTGATCCCTGAATGGAGATGTCATATATACTGTCCTACAGAAGGGACAGAATTTTACTGAAGAATTATAATATGTTGAATAATTTAATTTTGCTTTTGAGATTTATTGATTCTTAGTTATATTAGAGAAAAATTTTGATAACTTCTGAATTTGGAAATAAGTACATGTAATTTGAAAGTAAGAGACAGAATTTTTTTTTTACAATATTAATAATAAGAATATTTCCCTAGTTTAAGTACTTGAGTACAAAATTTTCCAGTAGAGAATTTAATTCATATGGCTGATTTCCATTTAATAGCTTTTTTAAAAACTGAAAAAGAACATTAAAACACCAAATATTTTTACTGCTGTTACTGTTTCTGAATTACCAAGAGAACAACGGGAAAAAAGGCAGATTTTATAAAGTGACCCAGAGCAGTCACCATTAAGTTCCAGACTTTTACAGAGTAGGGCAAGGGAATTAGAGACTGTAACATTATATTATTAAGCTTCTTAAAGTTAACATTTAGCACTGGTGATTTTTCTCTCAAATATCTGCTTTATTTACATTTTTTTCTGTACTTCAGTATACAGTCACAAAACATTGTATAACTTAAAATACAGAAAGAAGGCAATATCTACTAATCCATGCACTATAAATTAAATTTCAAGAGATAATTTGAAAACTGATATTCTCCTTAATTGAGTGGCTTATGAAATATTAAAGAACTCATATAAACCACTTATCTCTGCAAAGCACTGGCTTTTCTTGAATATCTTTTCTGGAATTTATTCAAGGTATCTTAGTAAGTCATTTAAAATTATTGATATGTGTGCAATTTTTAGAGAAGAAATACCTCTGTATGTTTACTCCTACTTGGAAGTATGCAAATTTTGATTATTTTAGGAAATATGTGACTAAAGTTAAAAAGCTTCCAATATTCTTAAGGGAAAGTAGTTTTCTTTTAAAATTATTTAAAATGTAAATATGTACAATGTTGACACAAAACTTTTAACATAGTATCTTTTATACTTATTTTTTTCTTGTAATAATCCTTACCTTGTGAATTTCAATTGCTTCAGTGTTTCTAGGTCCTTTAATTGCTACCTAAATATTTGCTTTAACTTATAGTTGAGAAATTTAGATGACTGGAAACAGGATGTACTCATAAGTAAGGAGAAATATGAAAATTGGTGAATAGAGTATAGGTGCTCAGAGATACTGACTCTGATGGACATATGAATCTCACGGTGTTGATCTTGTTATTGCTTCAGAAGTAAAATATATCAATAAAGAAATTGAAGGAAAAAAATCCTTACCTTTATAGCTGGCTAAATTTTGAAGTGATTTTATATTAATGAAAGTAAAGTTTTAAATGTACCTTACTTTGTTCATTTTATACATTAGTTTAAATGCTCTTATAATATACCATTATATGTATGTATTGTGTGTGTGTGTGTGTGTGTGTGTGTGTGTGTGTGTGTGTGTGTGTGTGTGTAATATTGTTTCAGAGTTTTTCCTCATGTTTCAGAGAACTTCCCTCGCATCTTTGTCACTAACTCAAAAAGGTACTTGAAATGAGCTGCTGCAGTTTTTTTCTGGGGTCTGTAAGGAACAGTCTTCAGAGCATGCTCAGTGCTTCATGGGATCCATGCTTAAATTTTGTCTCCATTTGCTTAGTACTCCTCACAGTTATATCATACTCAAGAGGGAATCTAGACTTTGTAAATAATGACGTAAACATCTTTTCTGAATCCCAGTTGGTTAAAGCTATGTGTAAATATATAGACCTCCTGAGGTGGTGGCATTGTGTGGTGAGCTTTAGAGGATGTAGTCTTACCTGAGGAAGCATGTCAATGGAGGATGGGTTTTAGAGCTCTTACCTCATCTCAGTTCCAATTAGCTTCACTGTCTCAGGCTTCAGATTGAGGGTATGATCTCTCAGTTTCCTACTCCTGTCACCATACCACCTACTTGCTAACAAGCAAGCCTCCCCACCATGATGGAATCCTAAGTCTCGGGAAACCTACACCAAAACAAACACTTTTACCATATGTTGCTTTTTGGTGATGCTGTTTTATCAGAGCAACAGAGAAGTAATTGAAGCAATTACTTTGCTTAAAATTATGTCATATAGTAACATTGAAATTTATGAAAATTGCATAATTTTATTTTTTATATCTCATAATATTCTGTTGAATGTATGCATCACATTTTCATTATCTATTATCTGTTGATGGACACACAGGCTGAGTTTACTTGTTTATTATTGTGAACACTGTGATAAATACGAGCCTGGGTATACCTACATCATAGGGTGTGGCATTCCTTGATTATATGACCAAGATTAGTATAAGTGGGCCATGAGATAATACTATTTTCAGTGTTTTAGAAAGCATCCAGTTAATTCACATAGATGCCGTGGTTTAATTTCCCTTCAACTATATGCATGTTAGTCATTTTTCATATTTTTGTCAGTGATTTTTTAAAAAAAATTATTAGATATTATCTTCATTTACATTTCAAAATCTATCCCCTTTTCTAGTTTCCTCTCTGAAAGTCCCCTATACCCTCCCACTGCCCTGCTCCCCAACCCACCCACTCCTGCTTCCTGGCCCTCGCATTCCCTTGTACTGGGGCATATAATCTTCACAAGACCAAGGACCTCTCAGTGATATTTTTAATCTTGTTTTCTAGATAGTGACTGGTGTCGCTTGAGTGAGATGATATCTCAAATTAATTTTAATTTGCCATAATTCACAAGCCTCTGATTTCTAGTGCTATTGAACACATTAATTTAGATAATGCTTTTAGCATAGTTCTTCTTATGTAGTCCTAGCTACCCTGTAATTCACTCTAAAGATCAGACTGGCCTCTAAGTTACAGAGACCTACCTTCTTCTGCCTCCTGAGTACTATATCAAAACCACACCTGACTTTTAAGATTTTAAGGTTTGTAATGATTAATTGTAGCTCTTTTCTGACAGTTGCCTGTTTTTTTTTTTGTTTTGTTTTGTTTTGTTTTGTTTTGTTTTTTTCCCATTGGTCTGTTTCTGGATTGGCAGCTTTGTGCCTCTGATGATTCATGTTTTCCAATCTTCAAATACTACAGATATGTCCTCTTTGTATAACGGTAATAGATTTTTTTTCTCATTCTATGAGCTGTCCACTTATTGTGTTGATTATTTCTTTTCTCTAAGGATGTTTTTATTTCATTTTGCCAACCTATGTGGCCATATCCATTGCTATTGTGTTTCTCTTCATACTTTTTTTTTTTTTTTGGCCTGCAACTTGGTCTCAAAGTGTTTTCTATCCCCCCCCTTTTAGCAATTGCACTGCTTTATGCTTTAAATTAAGTTCTCTGATCTAGTTTCAATTGATATTTTGTACACTAGAGAAATAGATCTAATTTTATCCTTTTGATTGTATATATGGTTTATTGCCAGCACCACTACCTGAAAAGACTATTTTTTTCCAGATGCATACTTTGTTAAAACTTAGGTTTCTATAGCTGAATGAATTTTTCTCTGAGCCTTCTATTATAGTCCATTGGTTTAAAAATCTGTTTTGTGCCAGTATCATGATCTCATGTCATCTTTATCACTGAGGTTATGTAGTGTCATTTCAGCACAGGTAATATGATTTATTTGATTTTCATTATGCTTGGAATTGTTTGCATGCTCATAATTCCCACCACTGTGTGTGTGTGCGTGTGCGTGTGTGTGTGTGTGTGTGTGTGTGTGTGTGTGTGTGTGTGTATATATATATAGAGAGAGAGAGAAGGAAAGAGTGTAAAGAATGTACATTCTTCAATTTCTTTTTTCAGATTTCAAAAATTTTCACCTCATTAGGTTTATTACTGGATATTGTTTACAAACAAATATTGGATTATTGTTTATACAAACATGTTATGCATAGAAGCCTGAGGCAGAATTATTTTGTAGTAGGAAGGCTGTCATAAACATACTTGGACAGATAGACTTATACCACAATGTATGTTAGACCAAAAGAGTAACCCTAGAGAGAAAATACATGACCAGATTTGGGTCTGAGTAACATGATAAAGATTAAAAAGAAAATTTCTGTTTGCTAATAAGTGTGAAATACAACCAAATATAAAAGGTATTCCAACTTTTGTTTTTGAGTTTAGTTTCGAAAGAATGAAGGTAGCTAAAATTACAAAAAAAAAAAAAAAAGAAACTTCTAAGGACCCAATATTCCTGAAAACAGGTGCTACATAAGCATTGGACTAACTTGGTAACTTGTGGACTCTAGGAAAGGCCGAGTGGTCATCGAGGATACAGTCAAGTGCTATTTACAGAAGTGTGAGTTACTTGATAGGCATCACAGATTCCTGTTCTATCTCAGGATGCTGGAGAAGGTTACTGTAGCCTCTCTACGTTGTTGTAATAATGGGATGGCACTGGAGCTAACATCTTTATGGACAAGAAGATTTTATAAGACTTTTACAAGGCAGAATTGTGAAAACTGATTCATGGACTGACAGGCCTGTTTTTGTGTTGAGCTTAAAAGATATTTTACAGCTAATTGAGTATCAAGAGATATACTCGTAGAAAGAGAAATGAGTAGCAATGAGTCGACTGAAGAGGGCCGAAGTCCTATTAACTTTACCAAGCATGAGAATCGGTTCAGGAGAGATAGCTCTCAAAAGGAGCATTGTGGGGTAATAATTTGTGAAACTGTGAATATTTGGCTGTTATTCTGCCTGGAGCCTGGTTGTGTAAAAGAAACAAGTGTTGTTATACAGGGCCTTTTGGTATAAAGTTAGTCATTGAGAAGCAGCCAAGTGGGGAGATCTTTTACATGGGGAAAACTACTGAGATCGGAGAGAAAGTAGAAAATAAACTGCACATGTGAAGCTGTACCAAACAAGGGCATCCACCCTGATGTGTTATGAGGGCAAACATTATGGGAGGTACTTAGGCCCCTTCTTTAAGCAACTCAAGCAGAGGTCATTTTATATGGGATGAGGTTTTGTGGGGTAACAATGAGCAGTCTTCTGAGTCAATGCAGCGGATCTCATTAAAGAATGATGTTGCATTTTAGTAGACAAAAATTGGATATAAGTTGAAGCCATCAGCCTTAGCAAGATTCCCAATAATATCAGCTTTGTCAGACATTTTCAGAAGTCCTGACAATCTTTCAATAACTTGGGGATTTAACTGCTACTAGTGTCCGGCAGTTTACACAGCTATATAATATGTACATTAGTCCTGCTTTCCCACATGACCAAATTACATGTAAATACCTGCATATGTATAAGTGCATAGAAACAGAAGGAGAGAATGATTGATATAGAAAGACATTATCTAAAGAGATTTCTTCAGGTGATTCTGTAACTTGAAATATGTCAACATCTATTGCCTTCCACTTGAAGACTAAAGCCAAGCCCTGAGCTTATCAGTGTCAACTGCTGTATCACAACATGTATCCTTTCGTGTTCAAGATCAAAAACTGCTTAGCTTGAGAACAGAAAAGTGGTGTGCTAGCTCAAACAGACAGCAAAGTTACCTTTTCTCTGCCATCTTGTTTCATCCAGATGCTCCACAGGGTAGTTTGTTGCAGCCTACATAGGACTGAGCTAGTTTCTTTGCTCAGCTTCCAAAGGTCTCCACTGGGATTTACTGGTTACTTTGAGAATCGTAGTAGGCTTTATTAGTGTCATCTCACTTTTGCTGGGGTCAGCTAATGTTCATTTCAGCCAATTAAAAATTGCTTGTTGCCCATTGATTCCATGTAAGAATTATCAACCGTTAATTTTCAAGACAATGAAAGAAAAATGAAAAGTAGAAGTCCTTTGTGGGCATTTTGCAGTTCCAGTGCTTCTTTTCTCTGATTTCTCATGCCTCTCACACTAATTGCTTTTTTTGCTCTAGGCTGCTTGTATTAGTGTTTAATATCTTTATTAAAACCTCAAAATCATTAGGTTTTACGTAATGGTTGTGCTTATAACAAATACACATTATAAACTATGAGCACCTTTTCAACACTGACTAGTAATGTTTACGTATCACATAAGTTTGTTGTCTTTAACCTCAGGCTTTTACCCAATCAGAAGTCTTTCTGGTATTTGTTTTCTCCTTGTTCTCTCTCTCTCTCTCTCTCTCTCTCTCTCTCTCTCTCTCTCT
>NC_034602.1:72942160-72971905 GCF_900095145.1 Mus pahari | reverse complement strand
AGAGAGAGAGAGAGAGAGAGAGAGAGAGAGAGAGAGAGAGAGAGAGAGAGAGAGAGAGAGAGAAATGGGGGTGCTTCATTACACCAGGTGGCACTTCAATTATCTATGTAGCTCAGGATGATTTTGAACTCCTAATTCTTCTTTACTTTATCCCCCAAGTGATAAGGTTGCAAACATGCCTCATTATGACTGCTTTTATTTGTTGTTGCTTAGGTCTCTTATTAATACAAGATAATATAGACTGAAGCATTTTATGTGTACATAGTTTCTTGCATTGAAAATTCATTTCAGATTTCAAATTCCCATTTTAAAATCAAAACAAATCACCACATTAAAAAATATAGTGATATACATAGAAACAAAAGAGACAGAGGGAAAGTAACTGATATGAATTTTTCATAGATTTATGGGTCTTGGCATAGGTTCATTTACTATAATAGTTTTCTCTATGTGTGAATTTTTTTTTTTTTTGAGACAGGGTTTCTCTGTGTAGCCTTGGCTGTCCTGGAACTCACTCTGTAGACAAGGCTGGCCTTGAACTCAGAAATCCGCCTGCCTCTGCCTCCTGAGTGCTGAGATTAAAGGTGTGTGCCACCAAGCCCGGCTCAAAAAGATTCAATTTTTATTTATTTATTTTTATTTATTTATTTTTGTTGTTGTTGTTTCTTGAGACAGGATTTCTCTGAGTAGTCCTGGCTGTCCTGGAACTCACTCTGTAGACCAGGCTAGCCTCGAACTCAGAAAAATACCTGCCTGTGCCTCCCAAGTGCTGTGATTAAAGGCGTGCGCCACCACGCCCGGCTATGTGTGGATATTTTAAAGACTAGTTTGACCTCTACTTTCCAACTCGACAGCAAGAGCTGATAGTCATTCCTACCATCCGAGTGAATCCCCTAGGTGGTCTGTACTTTGTTTATTCATTCTGAGCATAAATTCTTATCTATAACACCCTGTTCGCCAAGTTGTGGTGTTTCCTCTCTGAAATGAGTGTCAAGGGATAAACACCTATTTTCTTCCAAGTTTTCATCTGTAAATTAAAAAATAATAAATCTTCAAACCAGTTATAATGGGAGTATAAAAATCTTCTGTTAAGTCATGGTAGTTTCTAACTCTTCTTCCATGCATCCATAAAAATTATAATAGTTGATAATCTCTCATCAAGCATTTGCGGAAACAACCATCAAAGAAAATTCTGTAAGCAAAGCGTATTTGTCAGAACTTGAAGCGCAATTCCTGAATTGGAAATATATTTCCAGTAACATCTAAAATAAAATATTTTTGTTCCTAAACATTTGATTTCTTGAAACTTCATTGAATTATGAATGTATGTGTGCGTGTGTGGAAATTTCTAATCACTGTACATATAATTATGATCAAGTGATAATAAAAACATGTTTTCATGAAAGTTGAATCTTTTCCAGTGGCAAAGAGAGGTGGGACATTAAGCATCCCCATATGTACAGGAAGTAGTTTAAGATTGAAAGATAAAAACAGGGTAAGGATGAAAAATAACTGCACTCAGAAGCTCTGGTTTGGGGCTGGTGAGATGGCTCAGCAGGTAAGAGCACCCAACTGCTCTTCCAAAGGTGCAGAGTTCAAATCCCAGCAACCACATGGTGGCTTACAACCATCCTTAAAAAGATCTGACTCCCTCTTCTGGAGTGTCTGAAGACAGCTACAGTATACTTACATATAACAAATAAATAAAATAAATAAAATCAAAAAAAAAAAAAAAACCAAAAAGAAAGAAAGAAAGAAGCTCTGGTTTTCATGTATTCAAATTTATTGCTGGATTTGGTTCCGAACACCTTTAACTGCAGTCTTCGGAGGGCAGGGACAGACCAGACAGAGCTGTGTGAGTTTGAACCCAACTTGGTCTACATAGCTAGATTTATGTGTCAGAGTCTACACTGGGGTTCCTATTTCTGGAAATGAGCAAACAAACAATAACAAAAAACAAACAAACAAACAAACAAACCCCAAAACCACCAACAACAATGAAAACACCATTGCCAAAAACAACTTGATAGGAAATTGAGGTTGTTTGTTTGTTTGTTTTTTTCAGCTTGCAACTGATAGTTTCCTGCTTCAGGAAGTTACAGCAAAAATTCAAGTGAGGAACCTGGAGGCAGGGGCTGATTTAGACACCACGGAGAAATGTCACTTGTTAGATAGCTCCTTATGGCTTGGCCAGCCTGCTTTGATACAGTATTTAATACAGTAAACCCTTGCATGATGCCACACAAGATGAGCTAAAATCTCCCATATAAGTCATCTATCCAGAAAATGCATCACTTGTTTCTTACTGGCCAGTCTGGGAGGACCATTTTCTCAGTTGACGTTCTCTCTTGAAGAATGACACCTTTTATAGTTGTATTGATATAAAAATTAGACACTATATTGTTATCCTGGAACTTAGAGAAAGGACCACTAGAAAAATATGTATTGTTAATTAATTATCAAGGTGATGTACAGTAGGAATTGCAACTGATAGAAAATGGTATGTGTATAAGAATTTTGATATCAGGTAAAATGTAATATAGTAAAAAAATTGATGAAGGATTTATCTTAGAATAGATAGGTGGACAACTTCTAGAAATCCTTGTAGAGAAGAAACATGTTGGAGATTTGGAATTATTTTATTTTATTTTATTTTTTTAGGTCATCCTCCTATTTCATAATTCGGAGTGTTTACTTATTCAGCTAAAAATATTATTTATTTGAGTTTTCTTCCTGAAACCATGTCTCTATCTTCCTGCAAAAACCTCACTCTGCAATATTGATTATATGTTCCTATGCTAACCAGTTTCTCTTACCCAAGCACTGCAATATCAACATTATAGTCTAGCCATTACATTTTTTTCTTTTTTTTTTTTTTTTTTTGGTGAGCAAAAATATTCTTGTTTTATTGTTGCTGATTTGCATGAAATAGTTTCCGTTGTTGGGCAGGAGAAGGTAAACACTTCTTTCTTTCTTACAGATTCATAAACACTGCTCTGCCTCTCCTCCTAAAGCCCTAAGTGTCTGCCTAGAATCATGGTCCAGTTTGGCTTGATTACTTCATTATGTCTGCAGTATTTATAAGACTGCAAGGACATGGTTTGCCACTCATACACATGTGTCGAGTTAGACTGAAAGTGTGTAATGAGTGAATCTCTCCAAATAAGTGAAACAATTATTTAGGCAAACTAACACAGAAGCCAGAGGTTGTAGCACATCAAGGAGTCATTTCAGGTGATGTGTTATGGTAATTTTGATGAAAAAGCAACAGAAGTTATGCCGTAATAAAATACTATAGTTACTGCACATTGCAATATACAAAAGACACCCTGCCTTTGTGCACTCTTTATTGCTTTGTTATCTCTTTGTAGTGAGTTTATTTTGTGAAAATAAAAACTTCACATTGCAATGGGTCTTTTGGCTACAGGAAAGCCAAGCTGTATGACTCTATAAATACCAGAAAGAAAAAAAACAGTGGTAGTTATTGGGGAAATAGTTGTTAAAATAAAATCTACGATTTTTTTTTTTAGATTGTTGAAAGTATGCTGCTTTTGAGTAAGACAGCTTCACTTTCTAAAGTATAAGATCAATCAATATTTCAAGGTTTTTCACAAATAAGTCATGGAATTATTAGTTAAAATGAGAATAATTTACAGAGTTTGTATTATTATTTTTAAATCCTATTTGTTCTATACAAGGATAATAACTACTATCAATATTATCTTCCATAATAAAATTAACAATTATTCTATAATTTTTTGGTATTATTATTTTTGGAACTTTATTTGCTCAATATCTTCTTATTGATGCTGTTCTTTTCTTTGATGTCTTAGCTCATTTGTTAACAGAAAGAAATTATTTTTTAAATTCAAGCATGGTCTAAAATTCATTGAAGAACTTATAAAGTAGTGATCTATAAATTGGAAGTCTATACAGACAAAAGCAACCAAAAAATATAAAAAGCATAAAAGACTGTTATTTATGTGATGCAATGTGAAAGTGTAATTGCTGAAATACAAGAACCAAAAAGTAGAAAAAAAGCACACAGCTCTCTTAGAAACTTGTTCGAAGATTTTAACACCTTGCAATACATACCAATGGTCATTAAAGAAACACTTTGTTAGTATTAGATATATTAATTACATATATTTATAATATATAATTGATTGAAATATATGTCACATATTATACATATGTATATATAATTATGTTATAAAATATTATTTTTAATATATGTTTATTTACAAATGTTATTTTAAATATATATAAATATAGGTTTATATTTTATATGTTATAAATGTTATATATAATATATAATAATATTCCATATTTATTTTACTGATACTCTACCATGTGGATAAAACCAACTTTTTCCTAATGTTTATGCTTTTATATCCACACAAAAGTGCTGAACTTTAAGAACATAGATGATTTTCATTAACAAAATTGTGTTTGTTTTTTTTTTTTATAAGAACTGGGCTAGAGAAACTACCCAAGGAGCTTAAGGGGTCTGCAGCCCTATAGGAGGAACAACAATATGAACTAACCAGTACCCCCAGAATTTGTGTCTCTAGCTGCATATGTAGCAGAAGATGGCCTAGTCTGCCATCAATGGGAAGAGAAGCTCCTTGGTCTTACAAACTTTATATGCCCCAGTACAGGGGAATGCCAGGGCCAAGAAGTGGAACTGGGTGGGTAGGGGAGCAGGACAGGGGGAGGGTATAGGGGACATTTTGGATAGCATTTGAAATGTAAATGAAGAAAATATCTAATAAAATAAAATACTGGCCTGATTCTAATACACACTGGCTGAGATAGCAGGACCCCTTCAGTTCTTCTGATTGACTAGGGGTAAAGCTTCATTAATATGCACTACAAAGACAGCTTTGCCTAGCTTGCCAGCTCTGGTCTTTATACCCAAATGTAACCCAAGGTCTTCATACCCAAATGTAACCCAAGGCTCTGTGGTTGTTGGGCTAAGCTTCCTAGGTGTCCTTAACCTAAACCTTGTCTTTGCTACACATCCATCATTTAATCTCTCTTTAGAAACTTCTAATATAATAATTGCTTCATAATTTTATAGCTATTATCAACAGAATGATAGACTGGAACAGTGGATTATCTTTAAAATCACAAATATTTCTGTGTATGTCTGGATGTCTGATATTAAATTACATCATTCTACATGTTTTACTGTTTTTTTCATATTTGTATTGTTTTCTAGATTAGATTCTATTCCTACATATCTGTACCACAATGTGATGTGTGTGTGTGTGTGTGTGTGTGTGTATGTGTGTGTGTGTGTGTGTGTGTGTGTGTATTGTAAATATGTGCTGACAGGCGGAAATAATTTGTTAGATCTCCTGGAGCTGAAGTTACAGGTATTTATAAACTTGACCTGGGTGTTGGGATCTGATCTCTGGTGTTTGAAATAATAGCAGACACTCTTAACCTCTGAACAGCCACTTCCCTTTTACTTCACTCCTTTATTATTATCTTCTTCCACCCTTCAAGCCCATCATTTAACCTGCCAGGTTTCTGTTGGTCCTAAACTCAGCAAATATACTAACATTAGGTCCCATTTCATCACATGTGACCTACATATGGCAAGGCAGCTGTTCCCTCTTCTTGATTTTTCATGTCAAATATCCCACTTCAGTTTATATGTATCCAAGTGATATAGCTCTCCGTGTATCACAGATAGTTTTCATTTCATCATATGTGGTCTGAAAAGACATATGACCTCCAGTCTTTTTTTTTTTTAAAGATATTTTCTTTATTTACATTTGAAACTTTATCCCCTTTCCTGGTTTCCCCTCCAAAAACCCCCATCTCTCCCTGCTTCCCTTGCTCACCAACCCACCCACTCCCACTTCCCTGTCCTGGCATTCCCCTACACTGGGGCATCAAGCATTCACAAGACCAAGGGCCTTTCCTCCCACTGATGTCCAACAAGGCCATCTTCTGCTACATATGGAGTTGGAGTCTTAAAGGCAGTGTTACAATTTGTTCAATTTTCTATTGCTGTAATACAGACTATCTCTCTCAAATTTCATTTCATAGCAAATAAAGACTGTTGTTTACTTGGAGTGTAGAATGCTCCTTTCCAATAATTGTATTATTTTTCTACAATGTCATTTTTAAAAGACAAGCTTTTTATTATTTATTTTTATTTATGTCCACTGGTATTTTGCCTGCATGTGTATTTGTGTGATGGTGTCAGAACTCCTGGAGCTAGAGTTAAACACAGTGGTCAACTGTCCTATGTGTGCTGGGAATGAGGTCCTGTTTCTCTGAATGTGTGCCAGTGCTCTTAACGATTAGCCACTGAGCCATCTCTTCAGCCCTCAAAGTCCATTTTGTTTTGTTTTGTTTTGTTTTGTTTTATCCAGATGGGGTTTTTCTGTGTAGCCCTAGCTGTCCTAAAACTCACTTCGTTGTTGACCAGACTGTCCTCGAACTCAGAGATCCATCTGCCTCTGACTCCCTACCATGTCAATTTTAATATGAATTAAGAATTATTCACCTTGTAAATTCTTCCATAATGGTATGTTCTGTCCACCATTGTTGAAAACAGTTTTGCCATGCTGACTGGAGGGACCACTTCAAGACTGAGGCTGTGGAAATTTTACTGAGAGTAATCAGACTTTTTATACAGTTATCTGAAACAGAAGATAATGACAATTGCCTGGATTGATACAGTTGTAGTTGCCAGGATACAATAAAGTTTGCAAGATACACAGGGTGCACAAGATTAATGTCCAAAACTAATTCTCCTGTGCAGCTTTCATGCTACCTTGACTACTGAGGGTCATACAGAGAAATACAAAGGAGCCTGAATACTTCATTGTCTGAGGGAGTACATCTGTCTCTCAGGAACTGGAAGGTACACTGTACCTCAGGAGCCATAGACTATAACCTGAAAAATCTATGACATATGTCTTTCAAGGCAGGTAGGCCAGGCCAACTCCATGGTTTCCTACAGTTGACAATCAATAATATATACATATACATATGTGTCTATGTGTATATGATATATACATACATGTATATGTACACATGCGTGTATATGTATATATGTACATATATATATGTATATATGTATATATGTATGATGCACACATACACTTAAATTTGAGAACAGTATGTTTATTTTCACTTATATTTAGGAAAGCATCTTCCTTTAGCCTGCTGAAGCTCTAAAACACTTGCTCTATGCCCTCAGTTTACTTGATTGTCTTCAGAAGATTATCTTGAGTAGGACGTCATCTGAAATGTATCTGTCAGCTGTCAAGTTCACAATGAGTTTTCAGTCAGATCTCCAATTATTTTGATTTAATCTAGAAGGTTACTGCACATTAAAACAAACATGTATGATACACATCAATAGTAGTAATCTAATTGCTACTATTTTCAGTGTAAAGACATGATTACCATGTAGAAAAAACACACATTCCTCCAATTAAGCTACTTGCTATTCTCTTAAATAACTACCAGGTTTATTTAGCATTTTGAGGGATGGGTTAGGCATTGCTTTCATTTCTAAACATTCCCCTTTCAGACAAGCACATGCTCTATTTCAGAAAATCTCATAAACTCCATCATTGATTATCGTATTCCATATTTCTTATGAATGGTCTCATTTTTACCTTTCTGTAAATTCTGAAATCTAGAAGCAGGTGTGGGGCTCATACATACCTCTATTTAATATGATCACAATATGTCTATTATGACGTGTTTTCAGAAAATCTCCTCTCCTTTACAATGCCGAGGCTCTGCTAACACACTTGCTTCATGCTCTCAATTTACTTGGTTGGTCTTAGAACGTTTACCTTGAATAGGATACCATTTGAAATGCACCTGGCAACCCCGGCAACTTCACAGTGGGTTTTCAATCGTATTTCCAATTATGTTGATTCTATCTAGAAAGTTACTGTACATTAAGCCAGGTTTATTTCAGAGATTGTAAAGATATGTAAAATATTTCCATTTAATCTTAATAGTATCCCACATTATTTACTTCTAACATTATTTTATTAATTATAGTTCTTTTTACAGTATAAAAGACACTTTAGGGTGATGAGCCATTGTTTTGCCCAAGTGTCTGCAATCAAACAGCGTTTTGGTGCTCTCCTGCATTTGATCGTTTCCTAGTAGTGAATGGTGAATTAATCTGTGTCATTGGACACATGCTATATTAGGCTATACTATTTCTGATACAATTTCAAAATAAAACGGATACTTTATATAATTATTATGTGTCTGTTTATTCAGTTTGATTTTCCACATGCATTGCCTTTTAAAAAGATGTTAAAATGTTGTAAGTATATCGATACTGCTTATCTTCACTTGCCTAGTGGATCGTCAGTGATAAGTAATGTAATGAAAAGTACTTTACTTGTGGCCGGGTTCCATTCTTTTCACAGTGTTATTGAATAATGTTAAGGGGGATTTTAAATGTATGGTCAGACTACAATAGCTATTACATAAAGCGCATTTACTCTTGCACCTAATAAGATGTCATTTGGGGTGACTTTTATAGTAATAATTCAACTGTGACACCATGATCCAATATCAGCCTTGGATCCACAAGCTATTTGATGTCTACAAGCTATTTAAACAGGTAATAACTGTTACATAGCTGAAGTGTATGTGCATGTGTATGTGTCTATGTATACATACATAGAATTGTATACATTTATATAGACATATGGATATATATATATATATATATATATATACACACATATATGTAAATGTTCAGAACAAGAGTTATTTTTGCTTTGGCCTTTCTATCTAAGATAGCATAAGTTGGTATAGAATGTGATGTCTTCAATGAATATTATTAAAATAAACAGAACCTGATTACTCATGTACAACTTTCATGGGGTCACAATTGTTGTCAGTGAACCGCTAATCAAATTGCTTGTACATTCTTCAGTATCAGTCGTCCTCACACGGTCAATTAAAATGGTTGACTTTTCTGTGGCATTTGGTTACCTTGTATTTTATTTGTCTCAAGGTCGCACTGCAGCAGAACTCCCTTTAAACTATTTTAATAAAGAGCAGTGGCTTACAAATCAAAACTTTAAATGAATATGTAAGTCGTAAGTATGTTAGATAATATATAGGATAAAAGAAATGATCGGGTTATCTAGAGCATATCCTAAAATGATGTCACAATATTTGTGTGTAATCTTCATAATCATGATCCCTAAATTTTGTTTAAGATTAAGCCTAAGTACACATTAGTTTATCATAAACTTTTTCTTAGGATTTTCCCCATGATAATCTTCATACACAAGTTACCTTTTGCTGTAAATTCAGGAGTATTTCATTTTTTTATTTCAGTAATTCACATCTTTACCATTTCTAATTATTAAAACATTTGCTTTTTAAATGTATTTACTTTAATAACTCAGAATGGTGTTTTGTAGCTCAGGCTGGCCTTGCACTCCTAATTCTGGTTGACCCTCCAGGAGGATGGTAATGTAATTTTGTGCCTCAATTGATCTCACTGTTAATAGTAATTAAAATGTTTTTAGGGGGAAATCAATGATGGAAGAATTTCCTTGAAAATATACTTATGTTTAATCTATCATTATATGTTAGATAGAATTGTTTAACATTTACTTCAATAGACATTTAATAGAACTGTATATAATTTACTTTTAGCAGAAACAGATTATCTTTCAATTTGGGAATCATTTTTCAGTATGGCAATATGTTATTAAAATGTTAAGGATTTCTTGTAAAGAAAGTATTATTCTATCTATTCATATATGTTGTAGAAAAAGAAATTTTAAGTTGGCATTCCTACAATTATTTATATATTCACAATATTCCAAGTCAATCATCCGTATCATTCTAATGGAGCACTTCTGTACATTTTATTCTGATGGGGAGTCTAAGCCTGTGGGTGTTATTCTAACAGCACTTACTCTTAAAGAAAAGAATTATTTTCAGGTCCCACAGTTAGAGAAATTTCCAGTATAAAATAAAAGGTCATCATTTTACATAAATGTGTATAAAATACTATTAAAGTATTAATTATACTATCTACCTTGGTTCTCTGGGATTACAAAAATTGGTACATTCTCATAACCTGAGCACATCTTCATTGTCAAGTGACAATTTCATCTAGTAAGCACCCACCACTGCTAGTCAACACTCTTCCAATGGGAATTACAGTGTCTATTTCATACTGAGTATGTGTTTTATTTCTTTTCCCATAAGGATCTTGTCTTCCCTCCATGTTTTATAGCTAAGTCTCTGCTTTTACTAATATTAAATGTTATTTTTCACTGTATAGGTCCAAAGTGGTACCCTTCTCGAATTGGCCTACAACTAGAATATGGTAAGACCAATTTCAACCAATCAATTCATTTAATTTAGAATCTGTCCTCAGAGCTCAATAACTCTCATTTATTACTTAGTGCATGCATGTAAAAACTACTCTGTTTGAATCTAACATTCCAGTGCTTGTCCCTTTTATTACTGAACACTATTTTTTTTGAAAATTCCACTTTGATTCCATAATTAGAATACTATGATAAAATGAGAGAATAGCTAATGAAATTGGGAAAAATGCAACATTCTCTAGCAGAAGTATTAAGAGCAGAATTTCAATAGATAAATATATAAATGTCAAAATAAGTCTTACTTAAGAACTAATACTACTGATATTGCACCACCTGGACCTACCACTTAAAGCCTTCTGTTTATAAGAGAACTGTTGATTGAATTAGATTTTTGTAAGGTTTGTAGAATGCGTTTTTTAAAATTTTAGTAGTGTTTTATAGGAAGCACTTATTAAGGAGTTGCCACTTTGCATATATAGGATTTTTTTCTTCCTTTGCTAATATTCATCAGTCTAAAATTTCACTAGAATCTAAGCCAAATTCCTATTTTTTAAAAAAATGGAAAGATATTCTGTTTATACACGCACACACACACACACACACACACACACACACATATATACTTGTATGATAAAATGATAGTGATTTATTATATTTTTATAATCCTTTATAATCCATATAACTTTAGTATAAAATGAATCATCATCAGATTTTCAAGTCAAATTCCTCCTTACTGAGCCAAGGAAACAAAAGCATTGTCTTGTTTCTATGGACCTTCATAAAATGGCTTATACTAAATGAAATGATTGTATCATTTGAACAAATTCCTAACACAAAAAATGTCTGTGTGAGAGTACTACAGGCATCGGTGTCTAATACAATTTCTATTTAAGGCATACTCCAAGGGAATGAAGGATTCATGTGTTAAAACAAGTCTTCTAGTGGCTGAGACAGTCAGGACCAGGAAGTGGGCTAAGCAATATCAAACTTCGAAGTATGTGTTTGGATAGAATTTGAGTAATTACTTTTTGGGGGGAGAGAGTGAATTATTTAATTGAAGTTAGCAGTGTATTGTGAAAATAAGTTTCTCTTACCTCAGGTTTTTGTTGACTTTTCTACTTAACCTACTTATGGTACATTGATTGTTATGTACAGTCAAAAGACAACAAAAGACAACAAATTCAGTAAATATTTATTTCTATCGAGTGTGTGTGTGTGTGTGTGTGTGTGTGTGTGTGTGTGTGTGTGTGTGTGTGTGTGTGTGATGTCTTTGCAGAAATCTGTAGAAGCCAAAAGAAGGGATAGGATCTCCTAGAGTTAAAATTACAGCTGGGTTTTGCTTAGCCTGAGTGCTGGATCCATACTTCCAGAAACGCAGCGAGCGTTTGCAATGACTAAGCTATCACTGCAGTCCCATTAAGCTACCAACTTTTAAAAGTGTGAAATCAGATCATGTTTTAGATTCAGTGTTTCACTTATGAATCTATAATAGCTACAAATAGTACCGCAGCAGTGGGAAAGCTGAGTCCAAACAAATCCATACAACAACTATGGAGCTCCTTCAATGCATTTGGAAATATAATTTTCTTAATGAGCAATTTGCCTCCTGAAATTATAACTTTAATTTCCTCATCCAACAGATAGTATTAAAACCAAAACTCAGTATATTTTTTGTGTGCTAAATGGTAAACATTCATTTACCCAGGGGCTCTTAGAACTGGCTGTAATTTGTTGACCATGGCTAGACTCATACATTCTGCTGCAATCATCCATTAGCACGTGACTGATCTTGTATGCACAAGATCACAAACACTTCACTGTGAGCCAAGTAATCTGCTTCCCTTTAGCAGAACAAACAGACCATATGATGGAGAAGAGAGGAAGTCAAGAACTGTGAGCTTTAGAGCTGCCAAGCTCTCTCCCTCAGATTATCTGTTGACTAAAAGCCATCAGGAAGCCATCTATCTTCTGAGAGTCAGAAAGGAGATATCAATGTGGTACTTAAAGTGACACAGAAACAAATGAATTTTGTTTCTTTTCCCCACAGCTGTTTTACTGTGCTACTGCTTCCCAGTGTTCCAGTCAGTACACTTGAATTTCTAGTATTTAAATTTGAGGAAATGCCGTATTGAAAAGCTGAAACATGGATATAAGCAGGTTTTGTTTTCATAACTACCAATATGGAAAAACTTAGAGCACACCCTCCATATGAAATCCATGCCAAATACCTATATTAGGGTGTGTTCCTGAATATAGCCCATTGCTTAGAGCAATTATCTGAAGACTGGCTTGTTTGAAGCTTGTTTGGGCAGAAAATCAAGAGCTCTTAAATAGAAAAAGCATGATCTACAAGGGTGGCAGGTCCATTGTATTGGCTTGCACCCTGTCTCTGTATACTTTTCTTCCTTTATATAAAGACATTTTCTGGAAAGGCAAAGGACAGACATTTTTATTCCTAAATTAGAGAACGGAATGAGGAATTAAGGGGAAAATGACTCAGAGAGAAAAGGATTTGTTATGCAAATTTGTATCCTCAATACTCAGAGAAGAGGTATACTTGGGACAAGTGGAGACTGGCTAAATGTGGTGGTTTCAGGAGCATCCTGGGAGCTTAAAAAGAGATGGAAAACGAAAGGAGAATACTGAGGATAACCTCTGTCTTCCACCCACATATGTCTAAGAGAATGCAGAAACATACACATCTACCTAGACACAAATACTGGGAGAGAAAGACACAAGGTGTGGGGAAGAGAGGGAGAGGGAGAGGGAGAGGGAGGAGAGGGAGATGATTTATTAAGTATCTGGTTTCTTTACAGAATGTCTTTGCTGAGACTATATTAAAAACAAATGTTTCAATGTTTTATTACTATAAGTTTTTAAAGATAATGGAAGAATACAAATGATTTTCCATTTTAAAGAACCCAATAGGGCAGTGGTGGCATATGCCTTTAATCCCAGCACTTTGGAGGCAGAGGCAGGCAGATTTCTGAGTTCCAATCCAGCCTGGTCTACAGAGTAAGTTCTAGGATAGCCAGGGATATACAGAGAAACCCTGTCTCAAAAAACAAAACAAAACAAAACAAACAAACAAAAATGTATATTTTGGACTGTTGATATGGCTCCGTAGTTAAGAGCACTGGCGTTTCCAAACGTCCTGAGTTCAAATCCCAGCAACCACATGGTGGCTTACAACCACCCATAATGAGATCTGACTCCCTCTTCTGGTGTCTCTGAAGACAGCTACAGTATACTTACATATAATAATAAGTAATCTTTTAAAAATAGAACCATATATGTATGTGTATATATATATATATATAACACCATGTATACATGGTCTTTTTTTTATCTAGTATATACCAAAGCTTAAGTCAAGGGCTGGTTGAGTTGAATTTTCAAGAGAAAATTCTTGAGTAATTGCCTTTCTTTCCATGAATGCTAAAGACTGTCTATATTTTGATCTGAAAGCTTTTGGCAATCTGAATATCAGGAAAGTTGATGCATAAGTTACTTGGATAAAATGCTTCAAGTCTGATAATATTCGGAGCTGATATGTAATACAGTGACTCTTTAAAACTAATTCTAAATAGTTTCCAGTTTCATATTAATAAACTCATTGTCACTATGTTATGAAATGATATTTAAATATTGCTTCCTCATTGCTTTTACGTTAGGTGGCCCATATTTGAAGGACTACATCACAGTTCAAAGTGTCGCAGCTTCTTCGATTATCACACTCTATTTTACAGACTTGGGTCAACAAGTCGGGTGGACCACAGTAAGTATACATTGAATTTTAAGACATAAAATACACTGTTTAAAATTTCATGTTTATATTTTAGGCTTTTTTTTTTTAAGTGATAGAAATTGAATCCAGTGCCTTACTCAGGTAAATTAAAGTCTGACCATTTCTGTCAAATACATTTATATTGAAATTCAACACTACAAATATGTCTTTTGAAAATGTTAAATTTCCTTGCACTCAAACTGAAAATATTTTTGCATAATAATGAGAAATAATTTCAATAATATACTCAGGAAGGAACTGTATAAAGATTTTATAAAGAACTATAAAAATTCAAGGGGTTCCTGAAGAGTTAAATAATTATGTACACAGATGATAATACATAATAATAAATCATTGAAGACCACCGTATTTCAAATGAACTTCCTCATAGATAGGTAAAACTCTACTATAGTTATCCAAAATCATTGGACAAAGTTTGATTGAAACACTAGGTTTTTATGGTGTAAAGAAAGAAAGGATTTTTTTTTTTATATGATTCTACTGAAAAAGAGGTCCATCTGTTTGCTTTATTCCTTATCTATTGAGTTGTATTGCACTAGTTTAGGGCTTATGGGTAAATTCTCCTGCTCTCTCTCTCTCTCTCTCTCTCTCTCTCTCTCTCTCTCTCTCTTGTTTGTTTTCTTTGTTTTTCGAGACAGGGTTTCTTTGTATAGCCAAGGCTGTCCTGGAACTCACTTTGTAAACTAGGCTGGCCTCGAACTCAGAAATCCAACTGCCTCTGCCTCCCAAGTGCTGGGATTAAAGGCATGCACCACCACGCCATGCCATGCCTTCTCTTTTTTGAGATGGTAACAGTTGTAGCTCTTAAAATTGCTACCTCTGAATTTAATGATATAGAAGCAAAAGGACTACACCAAAAGAACTGAAGGGGTAAAGTTCTTGAAACCACTTAAAGAGATTGAACTACTCATGAGCGAGGCAATCAATTAATAGAAAAGTTTCAGCAGCCAGAGTAAACGCCATAGCTCTCTTAGTGAAAAAAAAAAAAAAAAATCAAAGGTGATAAGCAACTCTTGCAATGATATACAGAGAATGCGATCTTCTCTGTCATCATTTTTATTTCACAATAGACACCTTTCATATATTTTCTTCAAAAATTAGAATTTTTGTTTTTGTTACATTTGTGTTTTGTGTTACAATATAATGTATATTTGTAATGTTTTCATTTCAAGTCTTTTTTTCATTCAAGTGCATTCTGTTTTATTGGCACTAAAAATAGTTTTATCATTCATAATGTTTTGAGCAGTTTCCTTATACAATCAATTTTAAAATTGATAAATTCGGGGAATGGAGAGGCAGCTCAGTATTTAAAGCTGGCAGAGTCTCCTGGTTCAATTTTCAGTACCCACCTGACTTCTCATTAATCTCAGTCCCATGGCCTTCTTCAGGTCTTCACAGGCACCACGTACCTATGCACAAAAGACATGCATGTAGACAAAACACACATGCTCAGTTATATGTTAAAAAACCTTCTCTAAGTCATATGTTTATGTTTATATTTATAATTTATTTCCTTTCCAAGTTAATTTTAAGATATATTCCTCTTCCATATTTAGTAATGAGGTCCTTTATAGTGGGGTTAGTATAGTGGGGCCTGTGGTATTATGAATTTGTTTTAAGTTTCCAAACACTGTGGAGCCTTTGAGTACTAAATTATTAGGCTAATAATTAAATTTAAAATAGTATTAGTTCTTCTGCAACATAGGAATATTAAGGTGAAACTACTATTGTAAAAAAATATATAAGATTTAACATGAAGCTTAAGCATGCTTAGTTAAAGATATTTCAGGTAGGGAGATCTGACCTACAATGATTCAAGTATTCTAAGATTCTTTGAGCAAACTTATGATGAGGAGTAAATTTTCTTCCTAGGGATTGTGCTAAGGTGACAGACATCAGCCATGAGTTCATTAGAAGCTTCCAGCTGCACTAGCAGGATAAGCAATGAAGAGGAGAAGCAGTGAAGGAGAATTCTTTGATAACTATACTAGAGAATTATACTTGAGAAAAAAAATTCATCTAAGCAACAAAGAGAGCTCTGGAAATTGGTTAGCACTCTGAAATCAGCCTTATGAGTCACACACTCTTTTGCACTAAAGGGATCAGTCTACTAAATGCTAAAGAAAGACATTGCAACCACACCTACTTTGTGTCCACTACATTGTATAATGGACAGCTTTTATTCTGTGTAACATTTATATTCATTTATAAAATATTCAAATACATATGGACAATAAGCCATTTTGTAGAGTCAATAGAAATTTTTAGATGTAGCAAAATGAAATTATAGTTTGACTTGCATCTTATATGAAATATCAGTAGTCAACAAGTAATGAAAACATTTCTTCTGCACTAAATGACTGTGATGAATGCTTAAAATATCAAACTATTTTTCACCACACAAGCACTGTTATCTAAAAATACTAATTTTCATCATTTTTGCATTCATCTCTGTGTGTATATGTATTCATAGCTCTAAGCTATTTGTCTCTAACACATATTCTAGATTGGGCTATACAATTGAAGGTACAAAATTATTTAATCCCCATGAAGGTACTTCTCTGTCATACTTATTAGCTGTTTCTATATTATAAAGCAGCTTATCTTTTCTTATGCAATTTATTTCTTATATTTAGAGAATACTTTCTATGGGATCACATAGGTTTGGGGACAATATGTACTTTTCTCTAAGTCTTTTTCCCTTGGGAGTAGCCCTGTTTGACTCCTGATGAATACTAGGTTTCATTTTATCGTTATCAACTTATTTTTCATAGTTACACTGGAGGTCACTGGAAATCCAATGGTCTGCAATGATTTGTTATTGGGTGCTATTATATGTGTACATAATTAATTATTTGGGACTCTCTTGAATTTTTAGTGCTTTTCATAAAATATTCACATAGTTCTTTCCTAAGTATATGGTTTGAAATTAATTTCTCCTGATACAAAAATTGTTGAGCTTGAGTGCAGGAGGATTTGACAATATTTTCTTAAAGACATGATTTCAGTGTTATATCTTGACAATTAGTTCATACACATAAGGAATAGCACATCATAGCATGAATAATAATGTCAGGCCTTGGTGCCCCGCCGTGAAATGGATCCCAAGTTGGGCCTGACACAGTCACTAGACCCCCTTTCTTTCATTCTCTTCCACATTTTTGTCTCTGTAGTTCTTTTACACATGAACAAATATGGGTTAGAATTTTTTTGTTTTGTTCTGTTTTTTGTTTTTTGTTTTTTCGAGACAGGGTTTCTCTGTATAGCCCTGGCTGTCCTGGAACTCACTCTGTAGACCAGGCTGGCCTCGAACTCAGAAATCCACCTGCCTCTGCCTCCATAGTGCTGGGATTAAAGGCGTGTGCGACCACGCCCGGCTTAGAAATTTTGACTGTGGGTTCTTAACCCTGTCCCCCAACTTGGGAACCTGTCTATTGACTGGAGGTGGCCTCTTCAAGTTCCCTCTTCCCATTGTTGTGCATTTTGGCTAAGGATACCCCATTGACTCTGGAAAGTCTCTAACATCCCTGGTCTCTGGGACTTTCTAGAGGGTCCTCCCACTTCCCACCTCCAGAAACTGCATATTTCCATTCATTCTCCTGGCCCTTTATGTTTCTCTCCTCTTTGCTCTGCCCCATACCTGATCCTATTTCCCTTTTCCCCTCCTGCTCCCCCTCCTCTCTTTTACCCACTTCCCTCCCTCCCTCTGCTTCTATGATTTGTTGTTGTTGTTTTTGTTGTTGTTTACCTTTCTGAGTGGGATTGAAACAGCCTTACTTGGACTTTTCTTGATAAACTTCATATGGTTTTTGTGGTACAGCATGGATATTCTGTACCTTTAGCTAATATCCACTTATCAGTGATTACATGCCATCCTTGTCCTTTTGGGTCAGGATGGTATTTTCTACTTCCATCCATTTGCCTGCAAAATTGATGATGTCATCATTTTTAGTTGCTAAATAGTATCCCATTGTGCAAATGAATGACAATTTCTGTATCCATTCTTTGGTTGAAGGACATCTTGGTTGTTCCCAATTCTGGCTATTACAAATAAGGCTGCTGTGAACATAATGGAGCATGTGGTTTGGTGGTATGGTAGAACATCTTTCAAGTATATGCCCATGAGTGGTATAGCTGGGTCTTCAGATAGAACGATTTCCAATTTTCTGAGTAACCACGAGATTGATTTCCATAGTGGTTGTGCCAGCTTGCAATTTCACCACCAATGAAAGAGTGTTCCTCTTTCTCCACATCTTCATTAGCATGTGCTGTCACTTTAGTTTTGATCTTAGCCATTCTGATGGATGTAAGGTGGAGTCTTAGGGTAGCTTTGGTTTGCATTTCCCTGGTGAATAAGGATGCTGTATATTTCTTTAACTGTTTCTCAGTCATTCAAGATTCCTTTGTCAAGAATTCTCTGTTTAGATCTAGACCCCATTTTTTAATTGGGTTATTTTGGTTTTTCGAGGTTAACTTCTTGAATTCTTTATATATTTTGGATATGATAAATAGAACCTCATAAAACTTAGAAACTTCTATAAGACAAAGGACACCATTAATAAGACAAATTGGCAACCTACAGATTGGGAAAATTTTCTTCACTAACACTATATTCAGTATTTTTTGATATCTAAATTGTCTATCTTTCCCTTTTTTCCTTGATCACAAAGATCACTTTAAGCATAAGTATGTTAGTCCTGTTATTTGAATCTCATATAACTTCATGTATTAAGATACATCGTTACTCTTGATTTGAGTCACTGTATCCCCAGCTCTAATGTATACATATTTTGGATAAATGCAGGGGTTTTTATATAAAAACATTAATGATCTCTGGAAATCAAGATGAAATTGAACTTTAAGACCATTTAATTTATTTCAGATAAATAGTAGCACTGGTGACTTTGGGAATTCTTCTTGAAACTCATGAACAAAACAATTTCTTATTTAGAACTTTTTGTCCATGGAAACAAGTATTTTTAAGGCCACCTTCAGTTTTGATAGATAGCATATGGTTTTAAATATTCATTTCCAAGGAGGTTGAAAATTTTCACTGTTGTTATTTTTATGATCTTCAAAGTTTCATAGCCATAATCAATCTCTTATCCAGAGAATATTTTTACTACTACAACAACAACATAACAAATTAACCTAAGTTTGTAATGACCTAAGAGGTTCTCATTCCTGTAAATATCTTAAAACAGGGCTTTGATTAGGTTATTTTTGTTTTGCTTTTATCTCATTATTATGATTTGTTGAAATTGCTTAGTGCATATGGATGATTTACATAGTAGGTTGTTCACATGAGAGTTAGACTTAAAGAAAAGAAAGCAGTAATTATTTAATAGGATACCATCTTAAATGGTATTCAGTAATGCAAAGGGATCTTACTCTTGGGAAACTTCTAACAATATAATTCATAGCTGTCCTTTAACAGCTGCTTAATGCCAATGTGTTTTTACTGTTGGTTTCTAGTTATTCTGAGGTATGCTATTTAATTTGTTCACAGAAGTTAAATATAGAATAAGAAGGCAAACTATCAACTTCACAATAATGACAAAAAGAAAAAGATGCAAGGATTCCCATGACATGTAGATTGTACCAACTAACATAAGTAACCCAGATGCTAGAGTGTAGAGAAGGTGTTTACTTTCTATCCATATACTGGACAGATTTATTGAAATTAACTATACAGGTTTTAGTAGCATGAGGCCCTAGATTCAATATTCTATGTGAGTTTCTGCCTGCAGTAAAACTCATTTCAGTCCGGTCTGGGTTCATCCTGAGAGGCGGGCTGGGCTGAAATGGAATGGGCGAGAGAAACGGGAGCCAGGACAAAATTATTCTGATCGAGGCTCAAAGTTTAATGAAGGAGCTCAGTTTATATAGCGTGGGAAAAACCCGTCCCCAGCCCCAGTCTTTGAAGGCACACGTAGGCGGGTCCAAAGGGTCAAGGCACAGGTGAATGTCCATAGGCGGGTCCAAAGGATGTTGTCTTCTGGGACATCAAAAGGTCTTCTCAGTAGGTGGTGGAGACACTTTGAAGGACAGCTACAAATAGAGCAGCTCTGGCATATCTGAAGATTTCCACTGGTGGATCTGGGCTTTGAAAGACCGTGATTACTATAGACAGTAAGGCAAGCTTGGCAGATCTGAAGATTACAGGTGGTCCAGTGGCAACCGAGAGCTGGGATGCCCCAACAATTCTACATATTCCAAAGGAAAATAATTCACCAAGATGAAGATGCCATAGAAGTTCCAAAGGCTCAAAAGGACCTCCATTGTCTATTTTAAGGAATACAACTTCTAAAAAAAAAAAAAAAAAAGAAAAGAAAAGAAAGAAAGAAAGAACAAAAAAACTGGTTCATATATATAAAATGCAGAGAAACCTGAAGGAAAAAACATATTAACAAAATATAAAATATATGACTTAATGAATTATAAATTAAGTGAAATTTGTGAATCCAAAATAAAATCAAGTCCTTACTGTTTACAATGGAATTTATGAGTATTTATCACTTGCTTGGCTTCTGCATGCATAAGCATTTGTCTGGTCTCTTTGTAGTTTTCATCAGAACACAAATTCCACTTTGTAAGTGACCACACTGATATATCTATGCAGTCTTTGCTTTTTATCATAAAACAATTTTGATACCCTTTTCAGTTTAATAAAGTATCTTTTATCTTTTCTTTTATTTGCCCTCAAATGAATATTTTGAGACATTGTCCAAAAGTTGGTGCCATTCTCTAGTGTATTCAATATTTATAATTCACATCTAGTTCCCATTTGAACTGCTGTGTTTTAGCTTATGAAATATTGGTGAGAAAATATTGTCTTTTAAATTGTATTCGTGTCTATGAGCGTACTGTCCTGAATTTTATTTAAGAGATAACAAAGGGGAAAAACATAGTTTAATTTCCTCTGACTCTGAATAACTTTATTCATAATATCTGATAAAATTTTATTAGCTTAAATTATAGTGGCTTTTCTGAAATTTTACTATTATCCACAACATTTTTCATATTGAATATATCATATAGAATTTGCTAAAATTTAACTTTGTTAAATCAGCTGGCATTGGAATAAATATTTAAAACATTTTTTTATATAAACCAAACAGCCTTATTATTACAAAACATTATCTGAAACATATTATGGGACATTCCCAATGGTTAATAATCTCACTGTCTCTCTATTCATTGTCCCTATTCTCTGTCTCTCTGTCTCTCTTTTTCCGTCTTTCTCTGTCTCTTTCTCTCATCCCTTTTTCTAGCTGAAATAGGGTCTCATATTGTACCACATCTGGCTTCATACTAATGGCAATTTCCCTGACCCATCTTCCTCAATGCTGATATGATATGAGAGCCAGCATGCTAAGGATAATGATTATCTGTTTGCATTTCAATAAGAATTCACCTCATAAACCGTTAATTAATATAAATTCTTATGTAGAATTTATTCTAGAAAAATAATCATATGTTTTTACAGTTTTTCTTATTGTTAGTCTTTTTTGCTCCTGATATATGCGTTTCTATATTCAGAATTATAACTAAAAACACAAAAATATATGCATAAGTACATAATTATATTACAAAATCCATTATCAAAGCCTAGACATATGTTTATACATAATATATATTTACACACCTATGTAATAACGTACTCGTGTGGATACTTAGCATTTTTCTGTAACCTAGGCTGGCCTTAACTCATGAAGCCATTGACTCAGATTCAGTATTGCCCACTGTAGACTGGGTTTTTCTAGATCAATTAACTTAAATTAAATAATCCTTTATAGACATGCCAACAGAACAATGTAAGGTAGAAAATCTCTCATTGAGACTCTTCCCAAGTAAATGCAGATTGTGAGTAGCTGAAACTTAAAGTTAAGTATTATAAGGTATTACATTTCAAATAGACAAGGCTTAGTGTTTTGTTATTAATGATTCTAAAGTTAGTCGATTTTTATAAAAGAAATATGTTTGTAGTGGGGCGAACACAACAAAAAGGGAAAGTGGATGCTTTCACTATGTTCTTTTCAATGAGTGGGGCACTTCACATAGGGTGTAGATTGAGCAGGACAAAACTAAAACATAGTTAATGCATTTGCTTAATCAGATAGAACAATTTTGCACTATTTGTTACCAAGTTCAGAATCAGAGGATATAACACTATTGCTTTTCTAGTTTCAAATCTTGTGTGTGTTTGTGTGTGTGTGTGTGTGTGTGTGNTGTGTGTGTGTGTGTGTGTGTGTGTGTGTGTGTGTGTGTGTGTGTGTGTGTGTGTGTGTGATGGATAAGTGCCTAAAAAGAGAGACCTAC
Organism: Mus pahari; assembly: GCF_900095145.1. Classification (NCBI taxonomy): domain Eukaryota; kingdom Metazoa; phylum Chordata; class Mammalia; order Rodentia; family Muridae; genus Mus; species Mus pahari. The sequence continues at coordinate 72,949,414 of NC_034602.1, read as the reverse complement.
TGCTTTACAATGACCATTACAATGATATAGAAGTGGACAGAGATGCACAGAGTTTGGTTCTGGGCAAATAATTGTGTAAATAGTCACATTAATCTAACTTTGGATGTTTTCATTTGCAATTTCACTGCAATAAAATAGTTCTTTAGAATCATTTTAAAAATTATGTCTACATTACCCATTCTTCTTAGCTCTAAGTGAGTTCCTCTGAGCAAGATTTATTTGCAGTAGTATCTAACCTGTTTTGAAAAAGTCAGTATCTGTTACTATATTTCACCAGATCATGTATTTGATCAATGCTCATGAATAAATGCACCTGAATCTTAAAATATTTATAAAAATATTTTTAATCCAAGTGTACTTTCTACTTTCAGGTCTTTTTGGCTGAATACTCAGGACCTCTGTTAATATACCTTCTTTTTTACTTGAGGAGCTCATACATATATGATGTCAAGGAGAGCTCTAGATGGCCCCGGCACCCTGTGGTACAGTAAGTGACACACATGGGAGACACAAAGGTGACATATGTAGCCCTAATAAAGAATAGACTACTTCTCCATAACTACATTATTAGTTAATGACATCAAAATTTAAAGCAAATCTAACTTTTTGACCAATGCATCTTAACTCTGATCACACTATAAGGGATCAGCTATTCACTTTCTGTTCACATTTATGGCTGAGGCACACCTGCCTCCTAACACCAGGAAGATTGGAATCATATAGCATAACTCAGAAAATATAAAAAAATTCTAGATCCACACTACAATATTACTAAGTTATATATATTTTATATAATGGAGTTGATGACTCTAGGATAGAGGAACAAAACTTTAATTCCAGCACTATGAGTTTGAGGACAGCCTAATCTGTGTAAACATCAGAACAGCCAAGGGTACACAGAGGATCTTGACTCAAAAACAAAACAGTATTCTTTCTGGAAAACAACCAATTTGGATAACTGTGGTGCATTGAGAAGTCAAGAAGACTCTCTTGGAGCTTTACGCAGCAGTTTTAGCAACCAAGGTCAAAGCTGAGGGGATCTTGGAGATAAGGATCATGACAAGGAGTTCTTTTCTCTGACCAAGCTGGGCCATATGTTCAGGGTCAAGAAGGTCAAATCCCTATAGAAGATCTACATTTTCTCCATGCCTCTTAAGGAATTCAAGAGCATTGACTTTTTCCTGGAAGCATCCTTAAAAATTAGGTTGGAAAGATCGTGCCAGTGCAGAAGTGGAGTTGGGGTGGCCAGGAGACAAGGTTTAAGACTTTTGATGCTACTGAGGACTACAACAGCCATGATGGTCTTGGTTATATGTGGTCCAAGAATGGCAGATAGTCACTGCCAACTGAGGAGCTACTGTCTTCTTGTTCAAGCTTCCATCATCCCTGTGTGGAGAAGCTACTTCAGAAACAAGACTGGGAATCGCTACCCTATAACCATGCAGAATGACAAGCTGCTGTGTCTGTGTGTTGATCACTGTTCCCAGAGGCACTCGATCCATCTCTGCTTCTGTGCGCAAGATGCTGTTGCTGATGGCTGGAATTAATGATGTTACACATCAGCTTCTAGGCCTTTGGCTAAAATCAAGTTTAAGAATGTTTTTAAGGGAAAAAAATCAAACTTCAAATTCTGTGACTTAAAAGTATCTCAAGTGAACTAAGAAAGAGCATTAAGGACACATGAATGTTGTAGTAGGTAACAAATTCCATCCTGATGTTTGCATCTCATTATAGACACTGAGGCTCAGCCATGCTAAGGACTTCTTGTTTTGACTCCCCATTGCACTTCTTCACACAAGTTGTTCAACCATGACATTCCCAATTCTCATAGCTTCCCCTCTATTATCTAGATTTCAAGAATGATGCCAATATTGTCCATGTTGCTCACTCCCAATAGCCATTCCAATTACTTTCATAAACCTTACCAGTTTGGCTTGTTTCTTATTTTCTAAACTATGTTTCTGTGATCATTGTTGATTTTTTTCTCTAAATTTAACTCCTACAATACATGCAATAAGTTGTTGACTTAGCCTAATTTATACAAAATACTCATTGAAATAATTTGGTTTGATAGGTGAACTCGTTGCATACATATTTCTTTCACTTTGGGTATTTAGAGGTTTTTTTTTTTTTTTTTTGCAAGTGGTCAATCTGGAAACTGTTCATATTAAAGGAATCTGTGTTACAAAGCCATTTAATACACTGCAGGAACAAAAGAATGGTTACTGTAGACCTTCACAAAGGTACAACAGGTAAATGATAGGCTTTTCAAGGAAGCTTTGAAATATAAAACTCTTCATTTTTCTTCAATTAAATTAAATGTTTAATGAAGTTAGAACATATGTTTAGGACGTTGGAAGGAGAACACAACAACAACACTTGGATTTTAAGAATGACTATACAGCACAGATGAACAAATTAGTTACAAATGAACTGATTTAAACATGCTTAAACACCAGCATGTTTGATAGCGTATTAGTAACAATTCCATCAGTACCACATGTTTTCCAAAGCATCAATTATGTTAAGCTTCCACAATTAATTCCACGGTAGTAATATAAGAGTCCTTTTTAAAAAATTAGCCTTGAGTGATTAGCAGTGATTTATGAAAACTCTGTGCAAGATTCTAAAGCATGTAATCTCAACATGGCAGCAGTAAAGATGAAGAACATGCTTATGTCAAATTATTGATCAGAAGTAAGGAAACTACAACATTATCATAGGCTGTTGTGATTGCTTTTGTATAGTTCAAAGACCTTGAATGAAGGCCATTCTAAGGAATAGACCACAGACACTGGACATACCCCTTGGAGAATTCTAGTTGGAACTTCCCTTGAGGACCAGTTATCCTGGTCATATTTAGAAGGATGGAAACTGCCTAAGGAGAAGAGCAATCAATAGTTTATCTAGCTATAAAATTTACAAACTACTTCAAAGATCAGCTTAGCAAAATATCCTCAAGGGTATAGTAGTTACATCTTGGTGATTGCCAAGATGCCCCTAATTGGACTGAAGGCCCATCAGACAGTAGGGAATTTTGCCTGCTATTGTAAACCAGTGCTTAGCAGTATATGGTGATTATTGAATGTTTTATTTTCTTCACTGTCAGTACTACTCCTAGTGTATTTATCTAAGTAAAATAAGCTCTTTCTATGATAAACTAAATGTCTTTTATTATTAAATAAGTGGCATGTTTTAATTTTTACTCTACTGAACTGCTTAAGGTATACTATATTTGAACCATGTTTATTTGAAATATATTTTATTATTATTTTATTTATTTAAAACCCAGTTGTTGACCCTCTCAGTTCCCCCTCTCATGGTTCCCCGTCCTATTCCTCTTCCCCTTTGCTGTCTAGAGGATGCCCCACCCCGCAGGCCTCCCTCTTCCCAGGGGCCTCAAGTCTATCTAGAATTAAGTACATCTTCTCCCACTGAGGCCTGACAAGGCAGATCTCTGCTGTGTTTGTGCCAAGGATCTTGGACTAGCCCATGTTTGCTCCTGATTGGTAGCTCAGTCTCTGGGATCTCCCTAGGGTCTGGGTTAGTTGAGACTGCTGGTCTTCCTATGGGGTTGCTCTGCCTTTCAAATTCTTCGGTCCTGTGCCTACTTCAACCATAGAGGTCCTTGACCAGTCCAATAGTTGGGTGAAAGTATCTATGTCTGTCTCAGTCAGCTGTTGGTAGGGCCTCTCAGAGGATCGTGATGCCAGGGCATCCTTTGGAAGCAGATCATAGCATCAGTAATAGTATTAGGTCTTGGTGACCCTCCTCCCCGGCCCTGAGATAGATCCCAATTTGGGCTGGTCATTGGACTGCCTTTTCCTTCAGTATCTTCTCCAATTTTATCCCTGCACATTTTTTAGACAGGAGCAATACTGGGTCAGAAACTTTGACTGTGGGTTAGTAACCTTGTTCCTCCACTCACAGCCCTGGCTATCTACTGATGGTAGACTCTTCAAGTCCCCTCTTCCCAGTGTTGGACATTTTGGCTATGATCACCTCCATTGAGTCCTGACAGTCTTTCATCGCCCAGTTCTCTGGGACATTTTAGAAGGTCCTCCCATTCCCCTTTCCTCCTCTCCCTCCCCTCTCCCTTTCTGATCCCTTCCTCCCTCTGCCTTCCAAGATTACTTCATTCCCTCTTCTAAGTGTGGTTGAAACCTCCTCACCTGGACCTTTTTGCTTGTTACACTTTCTTATGGTCTGTGGATTGTATTTTAGGCATTCTGTACTTTTTGGCTAATATCTACTTATCAGTGAATACATACCATGCATATCCTTTTGGGCCCGAGTTACCTTACTCAGGATAACATTTTCTAGTTGTATCCATTTGCAGGTAAAATTCACGATGTCCTTGTTTCTAATAACTGAATAGTATTCCATTATGTAAATGAATAACATTTACTGTATCCATTCTTCAGTTGGATTAAGGGATATATGGGTTGTTTCCTGATTGGGATGCTATGAACAAGGTGGAGGCATGGGTCCTTGTGGTGTGGGCAGGCATCTTGGGTTTATGCCCAAGAATGGTATAGCAGGGTCTTCAGGTAGATCTATTTCCAATTTTCTGACAAACTTCCAGATTGATTTCCAGAGGGCTTGTACCAGCTTGCAATCCCACCAGCAATGGAGGTGTGTCCTTTTTCTCCACATCCTTGCCAGCATCTGCTGTCACCTGAGGTTTTGATCTTAGCCATCCTGACTGGTGTGACATGGAATCTGAGCATTATTTTGTTTTGAATTTCTCTCATGATTAAGGACTATGAACATTTCTTTAAGTGTTTCTTGGCCATTTGATGTTCCTCTGTTATGAATTATCTCTTTATCTCTGTACCCCATTTTTAATGTTTTTGGGGGATTTTTGGATGTTAACGTCTTGAGTTCCTTATATATTTTGGATATTAGCCATCTAGCTAGAACAATTGGACAGCAAACATAGATCAAGGGGATACAAGTTGGAAAGGAAGAAGTCAAAGTTTTACTATTTCCAAGTGATATGATAGTATAACAAGCAACCCCCAAAATTCCTCCAGAGAATTCCTATAGCTGATAAACACCTTCAGCAATGTGGCAGGATATAAATTAATTCAAACAAATCAGTAGTCTTTCTTTATACAAATGATAAACAGGTTGAAAGAGAAATTATGAGAAAAAACCCATCACAGTAGTCACAAATAGTATAAAATATCTTGGTGTAACTCTTACCAAGAATGTGAAAGTTCTGTAAGACAAGGACTTCAAACCTCTGTAAAAAGAAACTGAAGACCTCAGAACATGGAACGGTCTGCCATGCTCATGGATTGGTAGGATTAGCATAATGAAAATGGCCATCTTATCAAAAGCAATCTACAGATTCAATGCAATCCCCATCTAAATTCCAATATAATTCTTCACAGACTTGGAAAGAACAATTATCAACTGCGCATGGAAAAACAAAAACAAAGGATAGACAAAAAATATTCTCAACAAAAAGAACTTCAGGGGGAATCATCATCCCTGACCTCAAGCTGTGTTACAGAGCAATAGCGATGAGAAACAAATGGCATTGGTAGAGAGACAGTTTGATTGAAGGAATATAATCAAAGACACAGAAGTAAACCCACACACCCATAGACAACTGGATCTTTGATAAAGAAGCCAAAAATATAAAGTGGAAAAAAAAAGCATCTTCAATAAATGGTGCTGGTCTAACTGGCAGTCTATATGTAGGAGAATGTAAACATATCCATATTCATCATCTTGCATGAAGCTCAAGTCAACGTGGATCTAGGACCTCAACAGAAAAGAACCCTAAAGTCATTGACTGGCACAGGGGGAAGTTTCCTGAACAGAACACTAGTGGTTCAGGCTTTAAGATCAAAAATTGGTACACTATACCTCATGAAACTGAAAAGTTTCTTCAAAGTGAAATACACCATCAAATACTTTAAATTTTTAACTATTCTAGCTTTCACTTACAATAAAATAGCTAAATGTGTTAATAGAATGTCTGTCCAAGGAAACTGGCCATCCTAAAAAACATTTAGCATTTACTTTTGAAATAGGAATTATATAAAAATGGCAAGAGGAGGAGCCTTAAATACAGGGAAGCAAGTATATGAAAAGACAAATGTGGCAATGTGTCAGGTCGTCAGAACCTATGAAATATAGGCTGCCATCAGACAGTAAAGAAGATGAAGTTCAAACTCTCTTAATGTTCCTGTACTGACAAAAGAAAACTCAGACAATTAAAAAGTAATTTTGAATGTTGCAAAATGTCAACTATTCTCAACATAGGCATTGGTTATTTTTAAACTTGTTCATTATCTGCTTCAATCTCCAGGCAATTTCTTATGATCACATTGTTAATTATGCCACTTCCTAAGGCATATGGACACAAACAAATTTATGGTTGAGATTATAAGATATTTCTGGTATCATCAGAAGTGATTTTGATATATTTGTATTAGTTATTTTCATTATTAAATAAAATTTTAAATTGTTTAGAAAAATTAAATAAACATTTATAGCTAATTAGCATTAAATAAGATTTCTTGCTAATGAGAAATTCTGATATACCTTACAAATTATTATCTGCTAAGGTTTGTCAAGATTTGTAATACACACACACACGCACGCACGTGCACACACACACAAATATATATATATATATATATATATATATATATGACTTGAAAGCATAAATAAGACTACAGGGCTCAATAATTTTCTGTGTAAGAGCAGAGCAAGAAAACAGAGGGAAATATTAGGCTCAGTATATAATATATGCCTGTCAGAAAACTTAAAAACTAAATAACCTTCTAAAATTATATAATATGGCAAGGTGGGTTCTGGAAAAGCAGTTAATTGACTATTAATTTGTTCAATTTTCCAGCTTGGCTTGCTTCTGTCATTGTATCCACTACATCCGACACCTTCTGGAAACTTTATTTGTTCACAAAGTTTCTACAGGACACAGTCCTGTGAAAAACTTGATAAAGGTGAGAACTAAGATGCATTATGGGTTTAATTTATGTCTCAAATAATATAATTTACATTGCATCATTGTTCTAGCTATGGTTTCAGTAGCTGTGAAGAAAGAGAGAGAGAGAGAGAGAGAGAGAGAGAGAGAGAGAGAGAGAGAGAGAGAGAGAGAGTATGATGGCTAGAGAGAGAGAGGGAATTACAGGTTTATTTTTGATTTTTTCCTTCTACTGTTATGTGTCTCACTGAAGGAAGCCAAGGCAGGGCTTTCTTATGCACACCAGGATT
>NC_034602.1:72926511-72941180 GCF_900095145.1 Mus pahari | reverse complement strand
ACACGATGGTCATCCTTCTTGGTTTTCTTGTGTTTTGCATGATGTATCTTGGGTATTCTAAGTTTCTGGGCTAAGGTCCGCTTATCAGTGAGTGCATATCATATTTCTTAAACCCATTTGAAATTGAGGAAAGCCACATAGTATTATGCGGTTATCATAGCTTCCAGTGGGATGCTAGAATCTACCATGAGAAAAAAGGTAAGAATTTAAAGATATAAAAGGTCAAGAACCTACAAAAAAATTCAAGAAAGTTTTCAAACACTGCATTGAAAATGTAAATTAGGAAACACGAAAATTCAAGTTTTCAACTCAAAATCAATGTACTTTATCTTTTATTTGAATTATTATTATTAACATAGTATGATCTCAACAAAATTTTTTCTTTGTATGAATATCTAATAAAAAACTCCATAGGGAATTCTAGAATGCTTAGAGCACCCCCTTTTTGAACTACCAATTTGAAACAGTGCAAGGTGAGTGCTTTAGCCTCTATGATCAAGTCTGACACTTTTCAATAATGAATCAGCATATATTAGTGGTTAATGATTATGTTGGCATTGTTCTATGTAGTATCAATACTTTGCTATAGAACATTTCTTTCAGTATATTAATATCATGATAAAATAATTGTTCTTAATAAATAATTGTATGATATAAAATATTGAATTTTATCTTAAATACCCATGAATATTTAAAGCTTGCAACAAAGTTATGTTTTCTTAAGGATAATAAAATTTAGTGTTAAATGCTGCTTTATGTTTGGCAGAATCATTCTATATATTCAGTTTTGACACTTTATTAAAAAATTCTGCCATATCCAGTAGTTCAGTGAGGGAGACAAGATCCTGTGAACCTCTCTGTGGAATGTGGTGGACAGATGAGAGTCCAGTATAGTCTATGACCATTGTAGGTAGTCCATAGTCTGGGAGAACATTCCTGTATTGTTTGTACCATGAACAGAAAGCAGCTTTAGAAATTCTGTATCATCCCGTTATTACATTCTAAATGCTGTCAATTCAGAGATATCCCATGAGACTTGGGGTTGGGGGGTGGCATATATGTCCTGTTTAGAAATGAAAAGCCAACAACGTCCTTGAATTAATTCCCCAGCATGTGTGTCAAAGAGACATTTTTCTGAATAAGGGTGGGGCTAACCTTTGTCTGTGGCAGCTTTGGACCATGGCAGTTTACCTTAACAACTAACTATAATAAATTCACCTGGAAAGTTTAAATCCTCCTCAGGCATTGGGTTTTGACCAGGAATACGGTATCAGACATGAATTCCTATGACTGTTGATTGATTCTAGGGAACGGCTGATATTTTCTTCAGATTTGTACCCACTAAGGAGACCATCACATTTATCATGACTATCCTGATTAAACTCAAAGAGTCTAAACAAAGGAGCAAACAAACAAACCACATCAACCAAACCCATGCATAGGGCCAGGCGTGGTGGCACACACCTTTAATCACAGCACTTGGGATGCTGAGGCAGGTGGATTTCTGAGTTTGAGGCCATCCTGGTCTACAGAATGAGTTCCAGGGCAGCCAGAGAAACCCTATCTCGAAAAACCAAAATCAATCAATCATTAATCAATCAATCAATCAATAAAAAACCCACGCATATATGTTGAAAAGAAAGGGAAGGAAGCATATAGGCCAAATAGTAAGTATAAGGGGGTAGGAGAGAGATGAGGGGTTCTGAGCTTCTGGGCTAATATCCACTTATCAGTGAGTGCATATCATGTTTGTTCTTTTGTGACTGGGTTATCTCACTTAGGATGATATCCTCCAGATCCATCTGTTTGTCTAAGAATTTCATAAATTTATTGTTTTTAATAGCTGTGTAGTACTCCATTGTGCAAATGTATCACATTTTCTGTATCCATTCTTCTGTTGAGGGACATTTGGGATCTGGGTATATGCCCAGGAGTGGTATTGCTGAATCTTCCGGTAGAACTATGTTAAATTTTCTGAGGAATGGCCAAACTGATGTCCAGAGTGGTTGTATCAGCTTGCAGACCCACCAGCAATGGAATAACCATGGAACGAGTTACAGAGGCAGAGTTCAGAGCAGAGACTGAAGGAATGACCATCCAGAGACTGCCCCACTTGGGGATTCATCCCATAAACAACCACCAAACCCAGATACTATGGCAGATGCCAACAAGAGCTTGTTGACAGGAGCCTGATATAGCTGTCTCCTGAGAGGCTTTGCCAGTGCCTGGCAAATACAAAAGTGGATGCTCACAGTCATCCATTGGACACAGCACAGGGTCTCCAATGAAGAAGCTAGAGAAAGTACCCAAGGGAGCTGAATGGTTTTGCAGCCCCATAGGAGGAACATCAATATGAACCAACCAGTACCCCCAGAACTCCTTGGGACTAATGCACCAATCAAAGAAAACACATGGTGGGACTGGTGGCTCTAGCTGTGTATGTAGTAGATGATGGCTTAATCAGTCATCAGTGGGAAAACAGGCACTAGGTTCTGTGAAGGTTCTATGCCCCAGTATAGGGGAATGCCAGGGCCAGGAATGGAAGTGGGTGGGTTGGGGAGCAGGGGGAGGAGCGAGAGGATAGGAGATTTTCGGAGAGGAAACTAGGAAAGGGGATAACATTTGCAATGCAAATAAAGAAAATATCTAATAAAAAAAGAGAATAAGGGGTTGCAGTAATCAAATGCACTTTATACAGGTATAACATTTTCAAATAAGAAAGTCAAGAAAAGTAATTTTAAGTTGTTCCAGCGTGCATGTAAATGTATGGGTATTTATATAATAATATATAATGTTTATTAGATCATTTTTCTTTCTTTCTTTCTTCTTTCTTTCATTCTTTCTTTCATTTTTTGTTTGTTTGTTTGTTCGTTTTATTTTTCTAGACCTGGTTTCTCTGTGTAGCCTTGGCTGTCCTGGAACTTACTCTGTAGACCAGGCTGGCCTAGAATTCAGAAATCTGCCTGCCTCCCAAGTGCTGGGATTAAAGGCGTGCACCACCACTGCATGGCTATATCATTTCTATAACTTTTATTTTGTCTTGTTTTATTTGTAGGGTTGTGCATTTTATTGGGGATTCACTTCTTGGATGGCTTATTATATTAATCACCCAAGATATACACCACCATGTACGTACAATTTCTTTTTACTAAACCCATGCTAAAAACCAAGCTCAGCTCTTATTTACATAAGGGAATGCCTTATACTTAACAGAATTTACTGAAAATGTCAAATTTCAATTTCATCTATATAGTAAATCTTTACATTTTTGTGGCCTTAAAATACTAAATTTGATTGACATGTATATTTTCTCTAGAAATTCTAAGAAAATTACTAGTCAATTGTCCAAAAATAGGCAGTGAAGGGATAAAAAATTGTAAACTGGCTTACCCACTGCCACATTATATTTGCTAAGAAAGATAAAATCAGTTTTCCCAAGGAATGAAACCTTTGAGAGGTCTAATTCTAAGTGGTCAGTTTTAAGAACATGTACATAGAAGCAGCACTAAATGAACTCTAGTATATATATATATATATATATATATATATATATATATATATATGTGTGTGTGTGTGTGTGAAGATTTTTATATATACATATATCATATTTATTATTATAGTATATACACAATGTATACATATATACATTGTGTGTGTTATTTTGTGTATGTATATTATATATATATATATATATATAATATATATATATGTGTGTGTGTGTGTGTGTATTTATAGTATGTATTACATAGAAATACATGTATAACCTCTATTTGATCAGCATAGGATGGGTATACACATGTTTACAAATGATATATTTAAACTATAAAAGACAATTTTCTCATACTTATTCTCATGATAATCATGAAGTTCTTATACAGTGAGAATATAAAGTACAGTGAAAAATTTTAAAATTAAAATAATAAATATAAAGGGTGCAAAATAATAGAAATATGATTTTTTATTACCATGTTAAACAAGAAAAAGAACACTTACATGTGTTGCTATTTGCTGGGCCATTTTATATATATAGTTAAAATTAGACCTTAGCAAGATACACTCTGCTTTCCAAAAGCTTATACAAAACAAGTTTATATTCCATTTGTTTTCTACATAGTATTAGTATACAAGAAGAAAAGTATATGAGTAAACAAAAGTAATTTGAACATTTTGAAATTCAAAAGTATAATATTAAATATTCAGATGTGTCTGACAGTTCTTTTTTATAAATGGATGGTTGGATCCTGTAAATATGCCTGTATTATGTCTTTCTTTAGTACAATAATCCTGATAGGAGCATTAGCTTGCATCTCACCTTCTTTTTCTTCTTTACAGCATTTGGAAACAGGCAAATAATGGTGTCTGCTATCAACTTTTTGGTATGTATTATATAGTTAATCTCATTGATGTGCTAAATCAACTGTGAATAAAAGTACGTAATAAATCATATAAAAGAGAGTATGTGTAGAAAATGTATTTAGCTATGTAAAAAATATCTATTTCAGGCCTGGAAAGATGGCTCAGCAGTTAATAGCACCGAAGGCTGTTTCAGAGGACCTGGTTTCAAAACCCAGCAACTACACAGCAGCTCACAAATGCCTATAACTCCAAGATTTGCCACCCTCACAGAGACATAAATGCAGGCAAAACACTATTGCACATAAAATCAAAATAAATAAAATTTAAAAGAAAATATCTATTTTATATTGTATATAATTTATACATTTACACAAAAAGTGGTATAGTGTATAAACAACTTTATATGATTACTCATTAGCTGTCGCTTATACCAGATAACCAGAATTATTTGAAATATAGTAGATAGTTAAAAGATAGAATCCATGATCCTTCTTATCATCCATACTTTTATGAATTTGCAAGCTTCTAAGAGCCGGCATCCGTTTGACTTATTTAGTGGTACTGAGTATTAAACCAGGAACTGCATCTTTCTAAACTTTTCCCACCATATTTTTTCTTCCCCACTATTTCATATAAGCAAATATGCTCTTTCATTGAATTTCATAAAAATTGATCTGAGTACATAAAATTCTTTCCCTTTTAATAAATCACTCCAGGAGACAAAGTTTGTGTTTATATTAACTTCACAGTTGTGAAGTTCACCTACTGTGTGTTCACCTTTATTTTAAAAACCAACAAATGTGCACATAGTAGGATACAATTATCTATTATTCAATAAATATGATAGGTTGTTTATTTTTAGAATTTCATCAAGATAGTAAAGTACACTAAACATTTAATTTTCATACTTATACATTGTTCCTAAATGGATAGCCTCATAGATTCATTCTTTTATAAAGGCTTTTAAACTAATTTTCAACTATGAACTACCCAGAAATATTTGGGACATGAAATGATGGGTTCAAAAACAGAAGCATCAACAACCTGTTTCAGCTCATCTTTACTTAGGGTTCTGTTTGGTGTTGGTGTTCACCTCTGGTTATTGCTCAGACTTTTATCCTTGGTCAAACTGCAGTCCTCTGCTTCTTGCAACATGTTTATAATTCCATTTATAATTCCATTTTAGCATTTGGTTGCTATTCACACTATTCTTTTAATGCACTGTTGTTGATTTATTACATACATATCTCCAATTTTCTATAATCTATTAATTTTCTGTTAAATATGAAAAGCAGGTACAAAAATAAACTAAGAAAATATAGGTTTTCAAAACAATTATATTAGAAGCATCTTATACTCAATACATAATTAGACAGAAGCAAAATTCTAAAACCTTGAAACATGCAACTGACTTGTTTTTTTCTTTATTTCTCTGCTGATTATTGACATTTTCATATACATTCATCAATTTTATCTTACAAAAATCCAGGGAACATGGTGAAGTCCTATAAGCTAATGTACATTGACTCCATGCTCACAATGGTAAATATAATCCAGTTATAATGAAGTAGAGAGATACATTGAGATGATATTGGAGAATTTTATATTTTCTTAAATTTGAAAACAATAAATATAATTTTACTCAACAGCAAATGAAAACTAGTAAATTTGAAGTCAGTCTTCACTGAACCTCTTCCCAACATAAATCATGTTAATTATTAAAAGAGAATTGTTGTCTCAGGATATTCTTGTAAAAATATTATTAGCAAGTAAATAATGTTTAATACTACTTATTTTTATTTATTATTTATATGTTATTTATAAATATATGCTGTATAATATGTAATCACATGCATAGATTTAATAGTGAAGATATAAATAAATATAATAATAATAGTAATAATAATAATAATTCATGTTTGTCAGAGAGATTTAAATTTGCAAACATTTGTTACTCTTTCTTAGGTAATGGATAATATTACAAGACATAACACTTAATGACCTGAATAATTTTGTATATAGAATCAAAATTCAGAACATGAAAATGTATTGCCAACAGATTGGATAATTCAAAGATGGTTTATTCATTCATAAAAATGAACAAACATGTATATGAGTATTTTATTGTACTATGAACGCTGTATTTCATTTGTAAAGAAATTAGTTATCATCTCATTATAAGTCCATAGCATTGTAAATTAACTCTAATTAAACTAACAGAACATAGTGCAGTCAGTTATTATGTAGAACGATCAAAGGGAAAATAATGACAAGTATACATTAATGTATATTTTAATGATAATGTATACCTCAATTGCAGGTTTTCTAACAAAAATTAATGTTTGCAAAACTTTATATTTTTCTTCATTGTTTTATGTACTATAGAATATAAAATCCTTAAGATTCATTAAAAGTTATTTTTGATTTTGTTGATATGTAGAATAGACAATTACCTGGTGAGACAATTTCAAACCATGTTGAATGCTATTACAGTTGTTTTTTGATTTACTTGATTCCTTATCCAAGGAAAAGATAGCACATTGCTTTACTATATACTATAATTAATCCTCTTGCTCCATTTCACTTCTTTCTACTGAATTTTTGTTACATAATACTTTAGGAAAAATATCATAAGTTACACAAAATTGTCATAAAATATATTTAAAGGTCAGGAGAAAGAATTCTGATAAAATATTTACTTAGATCTCACTAAATGAATGCTACAGTCTATGAAGTATTATATTGCTTGCTTTTTCAAACTTTAAATTTAATGTTGACCTCTTAAATATGTATGAGAATCATACACTCAAAGGGAAATATAAGAATAAGATCCAGGAAACAATATAGATTTTAAAATTATTCTTCTTTCGAAGTTCATGTATTTTTTATCTGCTCTAAATTTAATACACTGTGTATGAATGTTCTCATGTATCTACTACCATTCTTGATTCTCTAAAGTCAACCTGCTTCAAAAACTACAAAAAGGAAAGAATCAAAATTCTAAAACAGATTGCTTTACATTCAAAATACATTTTTAAAATCTCATTTTAACTCCATTTACTTTCATTGTGTAAATGCAGTCATGGTTTGCAATGTTCTGAATAGGTAACATTTCACTGACAATGGGTGTTCTCCAGCCTTTCATAGAATCTTTAGTTATTAACAAACAAGGAAGAAAACAGAACTTCCTGCAGGTTTGCTAAGTATTCAAATAGTTCTTTGCTATAATTTATTTCTTCTGTCTCTAGTATCAACATTTGTTATCTATTCAGCTGAATTTTCTCTCCTTGTTATGATAAAATGCAAGTTGTCTTGGGAAAGGGAGCTATTTGTATCTAGTGGTGTTTGCCTTTTAAAAGCATAGAAGTAGCTCAAGCATAAAAAGGGTGGACTTGATTAGGCAAGAGGATGCATAGAATCATACATCACACAGCTTGTAATAAAGGCAGAGAGCTGGGGCTTGATGCAATAAGCCAGAAAGTCCAGAGAACAGCTTTTGGAAATTTTGTATGCACTGATGTAGCAAAAATAAAGAATTATCTTGTACCTTCATCTTCAGCATGGTTATGATTGGAATCAATACATATAATTTGTACTTCCTTTTTTTTTTTTGTCAGAAAAGACCAAGTTTAAATTCAAGAGTAGGTCATTTTTTGTTTTAAGCCCATCTCAAATCACCTGAAACAACATATATTAGTAATTACTATATAGCTCTATGTACATAATCAAGAAAAGAGTAGTTAAAATTAAATTTAGTTTATCCATGTAAATAAAGTATTTTTAAATAATCTGAAGTTGGAAAACTACAAAGTAAAATTAATAAATCATTTATATTTGTTTTAATTAAAATAAATTAATTTTTAACAAACCATACAAATAGACATAGTAATGATTTAAACTATAATCAGTAACTACTATGAGAACATCAATGTTTAAATATTTAAGCAATGTATAAAGAATTCCTGAAGAAAACAACTCTCAAATAAGTAATTTTCATTCATGCCAGTGCCTGTTCTCCATCTTCTGGGGTCTCTAAACTCAATGTGTGGTGTTCAAAGCTCACCAAATAATTTGTGATAATTCTATGAATTTACAAACAATTGACATATTGTATAAACCATGATAATAGGGTGGATTCTAGAAGCAAAAGTGAAAAATCTTCCTTTGTTTGAAATCTATTGACTGGAGCTTCTCCTCCTCCCCCTCTCCCTCCTCCTCCTCCCCCTTCCTCCTCCTCTCCTCTTCCTCCTCTCCTCCCCCTCCTCCTCCTCTCCTCTTCCTCCTCCTTGTCCTCCTCCTTCTTTTTCTTAAAAATGGCATAATATTGAACAACAAAATCTCAGCACATACACTCCCACAATTCTGTTTTATACAACAGTGATCATCAGTTTCTTATTCCATATTCATCCAAATAGTAACTGAATAAAATAATAGGTTGTTAAATAATTAATATCTTGAAATTATTCAGTTGAATAATGAACCTAACATTAACTTCCAATAATTAATTTGCCTATGAAGGATTTTATCAACTCACAAAATAATGATTAAATTTTCTTTAAAATTAATTCAAATGTAAACTTCGTTAGAATTTCTACTTACTACTCATAATAGCTTGCACTGACTTCATATGAAGAGTAAAATGTATTTTATTTTCCAAGACAATTTAAATTCCAATCACATAAAATGACCCTGATATTGTTCCTCACAACACTGACACCACAATGACAATTTTTAATGGACTGTTTGTTTTTTGATGCTCTTCTTCTCACGTTTGTTTTTACTCATCCTTCATTTTTAGTTATGGTATCTGCTACTTACCCAACCAAACTATACATCATTTACCTGGTTCTGCTTCATTCGTTGTGCTTTCAAACACTGGAACACAGGCTAATGACAATGAGGAATTATTATGCCACAGTCTAGAGGCTGCTCCGTATTGCAATTAACCCAGAAACTGAACTGAAACCAGCAGGGTATCTAAGTGTGATCATTGCATTAAAAGCTATGCTTTTGTATGTTAATGAACTTAGACTGTATGTTAGATTGGTATGAAGTCAATCTTTAGCTGCATATACAATAAGTTTATGTTAAGAAAACTACCCAGAGAGCATGTTGAAAGCAGATAGCATTGACAGATTAATAAGGATGTTGTAACCTGGTTATCAACATAGTGAAGATTGCCTTTGGAATTTCTATCTCACTGTAAATAATTATTAATTCATATATGTTTTTTGTAAAATTTCTTCTTGTTAATTGAAAATTTTTAATGTATTTTACAGTTCTGTGAAGCTGGGAATCATTTCATCAATACAGTATTGGCTCATCCAAATCACACAGGTTAATTCTTTTATATTAATAAAGGTCTTTCAATTCATTTTATAATTAGTACATTTCCCCCCACTGTAAACCTAGAAACATGTCAGATAGACTTCAAACTAATGCAGTCCTTTCTGGTGACAAAAGTTAGTAAGAAAAATGAAGATCATTAAAATAATAATTTTATTCTTTAAAATTTTGTAGACCATGGAACTTTTCTCATATCATCCTTCATTCTGTGCTTCCAACTACTTCCAGCATCCAACATCACGTCTCCCTCCCAAATTCTTGCCCGACTTTTTAATTTTTATTGTATCTATTTCTTCCAATATAATCTTCTTTAGATTGCATTTAAGAAAAGAGGATGCTAACGTTCACTAAGGATGAGTGGGCTGCTTTTGTGGTCTCAAGGACTCAAGAAATTGAGATTTTGGAAAATGTTTAGCCAGTGAGTCAGTTTACCCATTCCTACTTTCATAGTAGAGTGTGTTCTTAGGGCTTTATTGCACTTCATAGTTAATGCTCACCCTAGTTTAGGTATTCTTAGTCCTCTCATCGAAGGTTATCAGCACTCATTACATGTTCTCTGTGACATTTTTTAGACAACATCATAGACACTTGATTATCCTTGATAGGGCACCGTGACAACCAAAGAAATCTTCCCACATGAGTCTGATTTGGAAAAACAATGATTTTTTTTTTTTGAGTAACAATCAGACAAACAAGTGAGGCGTCTTACAGAACCCTGTGAGACTCAAGCAGATGGATCAATGGAAAACACACTCCAGCATGTATGAACTCAAAAATCCTACAATTCTCGGTCTCAATGCAAAACTTGAAGTCTTCTCTCTGAAGAAATTGCTTACTCTTTCTATTATCTTAACCAGATGATTTGGGAGTTGGAATACTTCTCAATTCTTATGAGCAAGCAGCCTTCTCTATGTAACAAATATAACTGCAATTTAGAGGAAATAGCTATGCTACAGTGGCTATCAATGAAGCCTTAGAATCATGAATATTTTACTTTTAATTTTCAGTTATCACCTGCAAATTTAACTATATTTAAACTATGTTAAGTATATTTACCTAAATTCTACTTAGTTCTAATCTTTATATTGAGCTTACCAAAGTTATCCATCCATCATTATTACATACCAGCATATCACTAGTGAACATCTCTGAGTTCAGGGAAAGAACATATCTCAAAAAATAAGATGGAGAATGGCAAAAGAATAAAGCAGGCATCACACAGAAACACACAGACACACTAAAACACAGAAAACTTCCCATATTCCTTTAATAGAAACAACTATAATAATTGTAACTTGAGAAAGCAATAATGGAGAATGTATCAATTTGGTAGCACCTAAGCAACAGCAATATATATATATATATATATATATATATATATATCATTACCAATGTAATTATGTGTAATTTACAAGACATAGTGCTGAGGACTGGACTCAGTCTGTCTGGGGGAATCAGGGTTTTAGTACTCAGTCTGTCTGGGGGAATCAGGGTTTTAGTACTCAGGTGGGCAAGGAGTTGGCGAAAAGTGACAAACAGACACTGACAAAGAGAGAGTGCTTTATCTGAATGTAATTTCTCAAAGCGAGCATCAGACTTATATTACAGAAGAAAACAAAGAAGTTAGGTGACACATAAGCCGAGATATATTGAAGTTATCTGACATAAAACAGAGAAATGCATACATAAAGACTAGCAGGAACCAGGCAGTGGTTACAGCTGAGATAAAAGGCAACCCTTTCTAAAGTCAGCCACTATAGGAGCCAGGTAAAAGGGCTAATATGCCCAGGTGCAATACTAGTCTATCATACAACCCACCACCAGGGGTCCCCTAGTAAATATCTAATTATGCTATTTCTCTGGGCCTAGTGAAAAACTTGTACCAGGGAAGTTTCATTCTGCTAACCTTTTCATGAACAATACAATACTCTAGTTCTTCCTTAAACCATAACCTGATCTTTTTCCTAAGTCATTGTAAATTACTGCATATTGGAGTGACTTGGCTGTTATTCTAAGAGATTTTGTGGGGGACTTTCTTCTATTAAGTTATGTAGTCTGCCATACATAACTATAATAAGAACTCTAAACTTACTTTTCTAAGTTTGCCCTGAAATTTCTAACTCTATGTAGTAGATAGTAATGCCTGATTTCTTTCACTATCTCCTAATACAGGAGATAATTTGTCTGAATAGGTAACATTCTTACTGAATTCCAAGCCCAGGGTCGGCTCAAGGACTGTCTGGGACATTCGTGAAGGCCAGGAAGCAAAGTTCAACCTAATTTAGGTATTTGACAAATCATTCCTTGGAGGCACCTATAATAAAATAATACTGAAAGAAAGCACACAGATCCATTCACCAACTAACTCAAGGACAAGTTTGGAGCATTCAGGCTATGGGGATGCCAAGGCTCCAGGAGACTAAGTTTCCATGAAACTTTTTGCCTCAGGACTGTGTCCAATCTTTGTGGCTTGCCACACAGACTTCACTGGAGTGGGTGTGGCAACATAGTATCATGTAATCTTCAAACAGAAAATTCAAAGACAGGTTTTTAAGCACTTGATCAATGTTCCATACTTATGAACTAATCATTCTTTGCCTAGAGGCTTTTCTGAAACTGTCTCATGTGCAGCTCTTACCTCTGAAATGCAATGATTTCTCACTGAGTTAGCTTCTTCAATAAACTTTCTTTTGACTATATGGAAGTCATACAACATGTTTACACAAATTTTCTAAGAGAAGCAGCACAGTGCTCATTCTTGTCATAAAATGAGGCATAAGGAAATCTCCATGATAGTTCATCTATATTTCTCTTGTCATTTCAGACACAGTTATATTATTGAGCAGAGCATACTGACATTTTACAATGACTTTATACTTGTAACTAAATGAGATTAGATGATTTGTTTTCTAATTAAATTTTGCTACAGGAATAATACGGTGATTTTGTAACTCACATTTTCTTTTCCAAGTGTCACAGCTCAAAGTTCAACTTGAAGTCATTATAAATTTATTTTCCAAAATCTTCCCTGAAAAAAATTTACTAGGAGAAAATTAATGAAAATCGAGTGATAGTGTGAGAAATATAAGTTATAATCAATACTTCTGAATCCTTAGATACAGTAATTTGTGTGACATTTGTGAGTATTAACTATACTAATTCAGGATAATCCTCAAAATACTATCAGATTCATCTGATATAAATGACATCCTTATCAATTCCCTTTGGTTTTTCACTTATTTAATAGAAAGTTTTGAGGTATTTATAATTTCAAGCACATACACTTTGACACTGGGAGAATGGAAAATGTCATGGGATTAGCATTGCATGGTTTATGGTTTAAGAAGAAAAGACTGTTGCAGCTGTTGTCTTGTACTGAATAATTACAATTACAACTTAATTCCTTAAACAGTGGATTATACTATGCATCCCATCATTTTACAGCATCATAGATGTAGAAATATTAGAAAATGGCAGCCAGCCATTCCTTCTGAGTTAAAAGGTCATGTCATTGGAAATGGATTTTTCTGATAAACTTATAAAATAAATTGCTATGGATAAATGACATTTCATGTGTTACACGATTGAACTCAAATATTTAGTATTACATAACAAGTGTATTTGCAACATAATTGACATTTTTTTCTTTCCCAAAGGTAGCAATGCCTGTTTCCCAAGTCCAAATTACAACCCCTTTACATGGTTGTTTTTCCTGGTTTCCTGTCCTAACTATACCTATGAGGTATGGTATTTACGTATGCAAATAATGAACTGCATTGTATACATAATGAGCCTACAACTTCATGATTTGAATATATTATGTGCAATCCATAGATAAAGGTTTTCTAAAGATATTGACAGATATAATAATATTTTACCTAAATATATGTACATTTAAGGAATTTGCAAGTCTTATATGACAAAGATTGAGATATTTTCAAATTTTAAGTTTAGCAAATATTTTAAAATAATATTCTATTTTTTATGATTGTTGTGATATTTTGTGGTCTTTATGGCTTTCATGTGTAAAAGTTATTATGTGCAATTGTTTTGTATCCATACATTTCTAAAGTTTTGAGTTTTCAAATTTCTTGTTTAAGATCACAAGTGATGAAATATCTAGATGAGCCAGAGGTGTCTGATAACTTTGGGGTTTTATATTTAACAGATTGGATCCTGGATTAGTTTCACAGTCATGACCCAGACACTTCCAGGTAATCTTAATATTTACTGAAAATTAATCAACATGCTTACACCTGTAGAAAAATAGCCTTTGAAAACAAATTACTGTCACTGATGAAGTATTTTATTATATATACATTTTTTATTTGATAGTGATTTTTAACATTAAAATATTGAATGTTTTATTATTTGTACCTAGATAACTGAAATTTAATTCAAAGTTGGAAATCGAAATATATTTCTTGATTGTGTATATAATTAGAAGCTACTAATTGTGTGCATATCTTTAAAATTTGACCTGGGTAATATTGATTTTGCAATCATGAAAACTTGATATTTTAACACAAGGAGGAATGTTGTTCACCTGAGTGATATACTTAAAGAAATATGTGTAGTACCAATGTCATTTATTGTTCCAATTATCAATTAGGATTTATCAACTTAGTACATATATAGTGTATGTAAAGAGTTATATGCATATAGAAGTTTATTAAAACATCAGTTCTTTCAGAAATTTTTGAGAAGGTATTATATAAGTTGTTTTTATAGAATTTTTTTGTTTATTTATTCTTCAAATAGATTTTGTACCTCTAATATTCTAAGGCATAGGTAAAAATACCTTAATACGGAGCTGTCTTAGTCAGGGTTTCTATTCCTGCACAAACATCATGACCACGAAGCAGTTGGGGAGGAAAGGGTTTATTCAGCTTACATTTCCACATCGATATTCATCACTGAAGGAAGTCAGGACTGGAACTCAAGCAGGTCAGGAAGCAGGAGCTGAT
>NC_034602.1:72868148-72926363 GCF_900095145.1 Mus pahari | reverse complement strand
ATCCCGAAAGTTCCCTATACCCCCCATCCCTGCTCCCCTACCCACCCACTCCCAGTACTTGGCCCTGGCCTTCCCCTGTGCTGGGTCATATAAAGTTTACAAGACCAAGGGGCCTCTCTTCCCAATGATGGCCGATTAGGCCATCTTCTGGTACATATGCAGCTAGAGACACAAGCTCAGGGGGTGCTGGTCAGTTCATATTGTTGTTGTACCTACAGGGTTTCAGCTTTCTCTCTTATAGAACCCAAGACTACCAGCCCAGAGATGGTACCACCCACAAGGGGACCTCTCCCCTTGATCACTAATTGAGAAAATGGGTTAGAGCTGGATCTCATGGAGGCACTTCCCCAACTGAAGCTCCTTTCTCTGTGATAACTACAGCATGTGTCAAGTTAACACACACACACACACACACACACACACACACACACACACACACACACACACAAAACAGCCAGTACAGAAGCCATGAAACATTTGGGAAATATTTTCTATTACAAATTATTTTTAGAGTTTAAGATAGAATTTCTTCTTTCTATAGGATTATAATATTGTGATTGTTTTTTTTTTTTTTTCAGTTGGTATTTTCACAATCTTAATGACCATCCAGATGTCTCTGTGGGCACGAAAGAAGCATAAAATATATCGGAAGAAGTTCAACTCATATGTTCATAGGAAATCAGCCATAATTCCACTCATATTATAAGTAAATATAGCTATTCTAACCTGAGCAAGAAATGCAGAATATAAATTCACTAAAAAAGGCTTAGGAAGTGATTGCCTATTATAATGCAACAATTGATGAATAACAATATTTTAATGAAATAGAAATGGAATTTCACTAAATTTCTGTTGTGAACTAGAGTTAATAAAAAGCAGGAATTAATCTAAGCATGAGGACTTATCGCTGATTCCCAGCCTATTGAAAGTTGAGTCAGGAGGATTGCCTTGAGTGAGAGTTCATACATATAAATTTATGATGGAAAGACATCAGTACAATGAGAATGAGAAAAATAAAACTGATGTTATCAATACAAATATTAAAATAACATTGAATTATTTGCAAGAGCTTGATCTCAAAATAGTCTTATTGCCTTAATATGTCATAGCAGTATTATATAGGGTAATTAATTGAATTAGCAGGATTCTGGGCTGGCCACCTGGATTGGTGCTTAGTATTTTCTTGTTCTTCTCAGAACTTTCCATATTCTGTTTACGCCTCAGAAACATCTATTATTATTCCCTTAGACTTTGTCGCATCTTATTTTGTTGTTGTTCATGTTATTGAAATGTTTCCAGTTTTACATCGTTTGACACTCAAAACAGCAACACAAACACTGTCACCTCCCTGCAGGAAACTGCAAACCTCAGACTTTCAAAAAATTAACAATTTGTTTTGTTATTCCTCAAATTTATTGTTTTTTTAAATCTATATGAAAACATTATAGACAGGCACATCTTGGCTTAGATAGTGAAAAGATGGCCTAGTTCATATGAATATAAAGAATTTATAGGTACTAATGAAAACCAATTAGATGCAAGTAACATAAACAGTTCTAAGTTTACTTCATACATCACTGTTTTATCCTATGGCTACATGGAACATATATGATAAATATCCAATCTGCAATACCCAGTCAATCACCCAATTTGTACATAAAATGGTGGTGAATTATTTATGTCCAATGACACTCTCACAGACTAATGTAGCTCTTAGTCTGTTGATCTATTATTGTATTTCATATATAGAAAAAAGAGTGCGTTTAGTATGGTTTTGTGAAGAAAAAAGTACTCTTTGAGACAAGACCAGGTTGGTTCCTGATCTCATAGTAAAACATGCTACTGCCTCATTACTTCAAGGTTCGTACAAAGGAAAAAAAAAGAAAAACCAGATATATTCTCAAGTAGAAGTAGAAAACAAAACAAAACTGAGCATCTTTCAGTTTCCATATATTAAAAATGTAATTGGTAGTGCTCTTGACAAACCGTAGCTTTGCACATTCTGTTTGAAGTTTGTTAAAAATAGTAGTTTATGGATTAGAACTGAAACTCTTGACAACTGAGTTTGTTAGACATCATAAAATTGGAAATAAATCTAATGTATTTAGAAGGAACACTACAGTTAATCTACTAAAACCATTAGGGTTTATGCATATGTGCTTAGACCTGAAATTCCAAAAATGTAATGGTTTCAACATGCCACAATTTAGGTCAAATATAATTATATAATGTACCTAGAGAGATAAACATAAAAAACAAGGTCTTCAACATAGTTATATAATGTACATAGAGAGATAAACTTAAAAAAAAAAAAAAACAAAAAAAAACAAGGTCTTGAAGCATCAGCTGAAATACTAGACTTCATTGCCTTAGTTTATCAACTTTAGCCAGAATCATTTAATACACAAATTATACTTGGAGTATAATTGGTTATATTTGCTTGTCTTTTTTTTTTTTTTTGGATAAACAATTTTATTCTATATATTCCTCTCCAAACTCCTCATGTCTACACCCACAACTCTTTGCCTATTCTTCCCCCCACCCCTCTCTCAGCATTGTGACCTGCAGACTTGACTTGGGAGTTTTGCCTCATCTCTGTGAGCTCACATAGTCAGCCTGATGAGTTTGAAGAAACTGTTTCCTCAGAGTTCTCTATCGTTTCCGGGCTCTTACAATCTTTCCATCTCCTCATTGGCATAGATGTCTAAGTCTTAAGGAAGGGGGTTTACTTAAGTTAAAGCTTATATCTTTATTAAAATGCTGTCTCTAAAATGTAAGCGAAGTTATAAAATTCCTGATTTTGCTTGTGTGTTGACATTTTGCCAGGAATGAATTGAAATTTTAAGATGTTTCAGCTCAAATTAAAATTACTGGTCTCAGATCAGGTCAAAATTCAGCTATTGGTTTATGTCAATTATAGCAATTTTGCTGCTGAAATAAAATTTTTCCTTGAATTAATAATGATGATTCTTCTATTTATATTGTTTACAGCATAATAGTCAAGAAAATCCTATGGTTTCCTCAATATATTTGAAGCAAATATAGCAAATATTGCTTTATAGGTTCAATTAAAGTTACTTGTAGCTAAGTTGACATATACCATCTGTGTATAACAATAATAATTAATAATAGAGTTTCTAAAGGCTGTTTAAAAGTTAATTTTTGCCCAGATTCATATAGAACTTTATAATTCCCCTTGGTTTCAAGGAGCCTCAGTATAGAAAGTCCCAAAGACAGTATTTCTTGCTAACAGGGATACTTTATTTTTTAAATACTTTTTGGTGATGATGCATGAGAACTGTATAATGATACTTGGAATTATTTACAAAATCAATGTACAAGTAACTTGGAATGACTTTTACCAAAAAAAGGAATACCTATTCCTGAATTGAGCAAGAAACAAAGACCTCTAATGTGCCAAAATAAAGTAAAATTTGTATAATATAGTAAAAGGAATCAAGCTAATCACAAAATTGATTTCTTTTCTTTGGGGTCATCACTCTACCAGCTTGGAAAGATGTGTGGTATCTCAGAAGAATGCTGAAATTTGAATTTTGTTCTATAATTAATTCTCTACTTGTTATAACATCTCCACATGGAACAATTTTCACAGTAATTGATCAAACATGTAAACATTTATATAGACAAGACTTAGGTAACCCCATAGGCATCTATAAAGTAGAATAGAGGGTCACTGTGAGAAAGCTTATAATGCTACACATGAGCCCACACACAATGAAGAGCTATCCACTTGAGTAGACTCACAGTGCCAACACTCAAGGATCTTGGCTACTTAAGATAGCTTATATGCCTATAGTTATATTTGTGATAATAGGAAGAGACATTTTCTAAAAATAAATTCATACATATATACAAATACTCAGAACTGGTTCATAGTCTAACTCAACTTTGTTTGTTTTGTTCATGCTGTACTGTCTTTTGATTTTACGCTGCCATATTTACAAACATTATTAATTTTTATTTTATGAATATTTGCAAGAATGAGTTATATAAATAAATTCACTGTAAACTCAGTCACCCACATGCCTTGGCATTGCAGTGAGGAAAGAAGTCAAAGCCCTTCCTATTTAAACCATGGTCAAGCCCACGTTTTTATTCTCTACTTCTCCTGTGTCTCCTATCTGTTGATTTAGTCTGCCTCATGTGTGTCTCTTGTATGCTTACGAATCTGAGTCTGCCTGAAGACTGTTTTGTCTTGAGGATCCACCATCTGTTCCTGTGTCTTTGCCTTGAGTGAAAGGTTTTTGTTGTATATTTATTGAACAGATCAGAAAGCTTCACATGGGGGGAAGAAATGAATGATACTCTGGATAAAAACTCAACAAGTAAGTTTCAAATGTGTTAGTCCCCCCAAAAGGAACTCAGAAATAATAAAGGAATAATAAAACATCCATTGTGTAATAAGATAATAAATAAAGTATGTTTCTTAGTTTTTGTATATATTTGTTTCATATGTTTTTATGTTGATCTCCAACATGTTGTAAAGAAAACATTAACAATCCTTTTGTATCTCAGACTTTCAAAGGATAAAGTTTTATGCTGCTTATATTTTAATTCAATAACTGTGTACTACTACCATAGATTTCAACCACTATAATTTTATTATACTTTAAAACTCTAAAGAATTAGCTCAGTAAAATCATAAACAAAATAAGAATAAGGTTCAACTAAATTTTAGACATTTTATTTTGTTACTACTTATGGCTATATTCATGTATATGCTTACTAAAATGAATGTGTCTTGGGAAAAAAAGAATCTAAACAACTCTATGAAAAGTAGGTTAAAAACAGGACAAAGAGATATAAATGTATGTTACTCAAAGATATCAACAGCCCTCTGAAAATACAATAATATTTTACTTATTCCCATTTAACACATACAAAAGTAAACTAGTTTGCCTTGTTTTTGGGGAGCGGGTATTTTTTTGTTTGAGAATCTCCTTATCACATAGCTGAGACTCCATTCTGTCTATGTATGCCAAGCTGTTCTCAAACTCGTGGGGGTTGCACCTTAAAATATACTTTGCCTTTGTTTCTGACTGCTATCTTCTGCAAAAAGAGATATGGGAATTTAATCAAGTAACCAAATTATCGCTATTTTTAATACCTAAATTTTCTGAGTTACTCATATATTCATTTAAAATATAGCATGGATCAATATTTGAAATCTCAGGTACAAATACAAAATTCTACACATATTAATTAGAATGTAATAGCATTTTGTTATATTTAATAGTCCCTTTTAAACAGCACAATTTACTATATTTAGGTTTTACTCTGTAATTTAGTATACTTGGAATTAAAGATTTTTAAAATTTGTTTTAATATATGAATGCATCTGTGTGTGTGTGTGTGTGTGTGTATACATATGAGAGAACATGTGGGCATTGATTTCTTCTTCTATGTGGTCTTCAGGGCTAATCCCATGATCTCATATTTTGTGATAAGCACTTTTAACACTGGACCACATCATTGGCACAAATATTGATTGTAATTAAGGTAGCAGTGTTCACAAATGAAAAACAAAGGAAATGACTTTGCATATCTGAAATTTTTTATACTAAACACAAGAAAATAGAACATTTATACTAATTTTACCTTAAGATTTCATATTGATGTGTATTTGTCATGAATGTGAGCATTTCTTTTAAATTTTCATGAGAAAAATACATTGCTAATATGAATTTTTCCTTGCAATATTCCCTAAAAAAGGATTCATAAATACTGTCAATATGATTGCTGATATTCAAATAAAATACTTTATTTTGTTATTACTGTGGAATTCTATTTTGACTTTTACATAAGTGAGGTTATTTTGTGGGGGGATGTAGCTAAACACGTGAATAAAACAACCAAGATGATTTGACCACATATTGAGTCCATAATATTCATCATTGTCATCATGGAGGTGAGTTGTGACACAGTAGAGGTGCTCATCTTAGATCATCTAAGAAGAAGAATGTGGGAGGTTGGGGACAAGCCATGTCACCCACTTACTGCTCCCAAATGCCTGCCAGTTTCTGCAGCTCCAGTATCTCTATGAATCCATCAATATTGCAGCACATTTTTAGGTCAGAACCTTCATGGTACAGCCACTTTCCAAAAGGCCATCTGATAACAAGCTAGAACTTAAAAATAATGCACAGGTCAATTTAAATTCAAACACAAGATAAACTTGAGGAAAGAAAAGGTTTTCTATACCTGAAACCTGTACAATTCTCAGTCTGTTTTCTAGAACATTATAAATCATCTTACCGAGTTTTGAGTTTGATTTTAAAATATGCAGTAGTAATGGTGAATTTGGTATAAAGTCACCCAAGCTTGGTTTGATTCGAACAATGTCTAATGCTACACATATAGTGTATTTAGTGTATTTAGTGGTTCACACATAATATCTATTGATGGGAGTGTGCTAGTGAAAAGAATTTTTAAAGTTGTTTTCTGCTTGTAAACCTATTTGTTTACTATATGGAATGTACCCTGTCAGCTAACTTGCTGAAAATGCACAATTTCTTGGTTCAATTGAGCTATTCTCCTTTTCTTCACTTATTATTTATTTATTCATTTTACATCCCAAATGCAGCCCCACTCCCTCCTCTCCTCTCAGTAACACCCTCCCACCCACAGTCTCCCATTCCTCCATCTCCTTCTTCAGTTGGGCTCTTCTTCAAAACCAATGTTTGAGCCTGGCCATGGTGGTGTAGGCCTTCAGTCTGAGCACATATGTTCTTCTACAGAAGCTCGTGATCATATAGCATTCCAAATGTAATTTTTATTTGCCTACTATACTAGATACTGTAACCAAGTCATTTCTTAAGTAAGCCTTAGTAATTTTTACGTGTAATGAAAACAGTGATCGTAGCACAATGATATCACTTCCACCTACAGACACCATATGTAGAAGAGCTCAGGGTTTCATATCTTCTTCATTTCCTTTTCTTGTACTGGGAATGTGGGATCTAAAAATGATAAAATGATAACAGCTTCAATTATATAACTGTATAAAAATTATTATTATTATTATTATTAAAACTATCTCATTAAACAATTTGGATGACTTCCTAGAGACAGGATTACAGATGCATACTGTTAAATATTAAACCTTGATGGTACCTCTGCCATGTTCCCTCAATTTTTATTTTATTTAATAGCCCCTAACCTTAACCTATTGTTTCTTATGCTGAGCAAATAACTTGTTGTGTTTTATCATGGAGCCTGGTGGGCTTTGAAGATACTCTAACCTATTGGTCTCTAGATCCAGCCTACAAGTTTAAAGGTCAGACAACTTTGCTTTGTGTAAATATGTTGCAAATGCACCTTTTTGTTTGCACAGAAAAAAACTGGGGTTTGCCAGGATTAGCAATTTTGGATCCTGACTCCCTGCTACATCTCTGGTTAATCAGTCTTAGAAAGTGTTCAGTAAACCATCGATACATGACTGAGATTGGAGTCTATGTAGTTTGTGTGGCTATTCCTGGCCCCTAACACATAGTGCTACACAACATTGACAAATGTATTTTGTTTTTCTGACAAGTCCTTCTTTATAATATTTAAAATAGAACTATCTTTTAATAGGAACTTGGTGACATGATCCCTTCCATCTGCCTGAATTCCATTCATACAAGAAACCCAATCCGGACAAGTACAACAGGCCGTTGAGAAATGCTGAGTGAAGCAAATGTTTTTGTGTGCTGAAGGCTATAAAAATATATCATGTGAGAAATGTTAGAGTAAGTAGAAATGATCATCACATTTTTTTATTTGTGAATAAGGCCTCATGATTTCAGATGTTATCAGTACAACTGTAGATTATCCATCACCCACAAATTGGGTTCAATAACATTAGCTGGAATGCAGGTAGAAAAACAAAATCACATGGTAATACTGAAAGCTAGCGAAGATAAGGAGCCCAGAACTTCACTTTGCTGGCTCCCTAGGCTCTCAGCAACTGACTTCAAGAGAACAATTTTCCCCGTTCACTTAATTAATTCGCACTAGAGACACCATATTTAGGTTCTGTTGCCTCTTAAACCTATTGTTATGAGGGCCATGCATTCAACACATGAACTAGTAGAGGAAACAATGAATCCATACATACTGTCAGTGTGTATAATGACTTCCACAGGATGATGTGTCTGAACTGTGGTTTCCATGCTGAGCTGTATGAGACAATTATGTATGAAAGCTTTAGGAGGGGAAGGCTTGATCGAGTAAGCATGTCATTGGGGTTGTGCTTGAAAGCGTATAGCCTGTTCCCTGGGTTCGCTTTCTGCTTTCTGTGTGGTGATGAAATCCAATCAATCTGCTTCCTTGTTTCAGTGGTTCCTCTCACATAGTCATCACGTCAAGCTCGTTCTTAAGAGTTGACTTTTATTAGACTGTCGTATTTCAATAAAAATGTAATAACTGCAATATTCAAACCACTGAAATACCAAACTAAAGTTAAGCTTCAAGCGTACCAGTAGGAAAACATTTACTTCAAAGGAGAGGCATTAAAACATTACTTCATAACATTCTAAGAGATGGGTAAGAAAACATAAGAAACTATGAAGTTGATTATTGTAATTATTTTTATGTATTGAATGATCAGTAAAAATATTCTCAATTTATTTACCTGTCTTTTTAATTTCACCCACCAGAATTAGAAACAATCTTATGACATTCTATATTGTCGATATTTATGTAGTTTTTTTCTTACAGTGTTCATGTAAGTTGTATAGGTAACATTGATTGTGCTCAGTTGATAGATAAAAGAGAAATTGACTTTTGTATCATTTAACCTTATCATAATTGTTTATTCCTTTTGGTACAGCTCATCTCTTAATAATCTTTACAATTATCAGTAATCCTGGAATTAGGGCAAAATACTGAACTGCAAGGCAAAATCTTATATGAAAGTTCAATAATAATGTTTTTCAAAAGACGAACTGTTGTTCTTTTTTCATGATATAAAGTGGGATTTGAAATGAAACCAGTATTTTGTAGACGGAACTCCTTTCCTTCCTTTTTCTCCTCAAACAAAAACATATGTGATAGTCATTTGCATAAAACTATGTGATTATGGTAACAATTTTCCTTGGTTTTCTATCAGAAGCAAGTCTAAAATTAGACATCTAAAATGTTTTTCCAAGGTGATTAAAATATTCCATTTTAATTTCCATTTCCCTAACAAGGGAAGGAAAGAAACTGTGTGTCAGAATGGGAATTTATGGTATCTTTGGTTGAAAACTGCTCACAAAGTTAAAAATAGTTTCCTACAGTGGAGTCTCTCGCTGGGTATACAAAGCTCTCTTAAGGCCAGGATCCATAAACACCAGCACAAAAGAAGCCCAACTGTATTTTAAATGTTTTTGTTTTTTTTTTTTTTCTAATCCAATAAAACTCTGTCTGGTCATGTTTTAATACCTTACTGGAATTTTGCATATGTTTTCCCATGTTTATGCTTTTCATGGGTTTTATATATGTGTGTGTCACTCTGCATGTGTATCTGGTTAGCTTCTTTTCCTTTACTCTTTCAGTCTCTCTCTCTGTCTCTCTGTCTGGCTATCTGTTAATTTTATTCTATTTTCTAAGATTTGTTTTTTGACTTATTGATTTCTAAAGTGAAAGAAGGCACGGGGTTAGGTGAGTGGGACTATCTGTGTGTGTGTGTGTGTGTGTGTGTGTGTGTGTGTGTGTGTGTGTGTGTATGCTTTCTGTTAAAAGCATTGAACTAGTGGCTATCATACAAATATCTAAAAAGAGCTGGAAGCCAAAATTGACCTTCCATGTTTAATAGTGTGGCCTGCATAAGAGGAATTCAATAGGATATTTTACGTCTTCTTCAATTCATTGTCCTGATGACTACAGCACTGGCTTTTATGGTTCATAGTTCAGTTTCCTTTGCAACAGAAATCACTTTCATATTGGAAGGCATTCCACAAATAATAAAAATGATATAGGTAGGTTAAAGGCCCTTAACTCACATTTCTAAATCTGCATTTTTAAAGTTTTTGAATTGATTCTAATATAAGTACTTTTGGAAACTTAAATCTGCTTGCTAGTTGAACTTGTTGCAAATCCTTGAATTGTTGGTTAGACCTGCTTCAACTGAGAAAGCCACTTAAAGGACTGCTAATCTAGAGCTCAAAAAAAGTTCACTTGCACTTTCCCAATGGCATCCTGCTGATGGAAGAAGTCAGACTGGCACACACATTGAGAAAATGTTAGTTATCACAACCTTGTCTGAAATCTGAGGGGCTATGGCACCTTTATAATAAATGTGATGGACATTTCTTTAAAATTGAAATGCTATCTCATTATCACACAATGACACCATACTTTCGTTAGAGAAATAGTTAATCATCTGTTTATATTTTATCCAATGTATTTCTGCTTTTGATAAAGTGTCTAGCTCTTAAGGACTTAATTCAGAAACAATATCTTTAGAGTCTATATTACAAAAACAAGTATTAAAATTATTCATACTGTCATTCATTTATTACTTTAGGTAAGAAAGGTTGTCATATTGGGAGCCTAGTATTAGAATTGACACTCATATATTAATGTTCATTTCTGTATCCCAGTTTAATGTTTTAGTAAATGTCCCTCACAAGAAAACACAATCAGTCTTGATTTCTGTCCTCTTTCAGGGGATCTGAGTGTGTATCAGAGGATCTTTATAAACCTTGGGTTTTTAAAAAGTCTGAACTAAACTAAAAGTTTAAAGATCATTTGCTGAGACAGCTTCCACTCATGTTTTATCGGTCAGTTTTATGCTTATTGTATTTGACATGTGACAACTGAGGCAGATCATGCTTCACAATTTTTCAAGCTGTCAAATCGCATGAAGAAAGAGATGACTCACTGAATCCTGTCACTGTTCAAGTGCAAACTTAGCAAATTAAATGCTCAATAATATTTTCACTCGTGTATTACCAAAAGTGGGTTTCGTAACTGTAAATGTAATTTTCCTTTCAGAGAACTGTATCGTATTATTAAAAACTCACATTAGGGAGTGGGTTTCAGCCAAGTCATGAAGTACTTGAAGCAGTTTGGATTTGGTATATGAAGAGAACAGCTGGTTGTCAAGGCTGTTTACTGTAACTTTAGCAGACAAGAACTGCTATAGGATGCTAATCCTAAATGAAAGAGTAGCTCTAGGTCTGCCTGTGGATGGGATTACAAATGTTCTGGGAATGCCTCAGCAATTTGTTCTCCTCTAATAGCATCAAAATAAGTAGGAGATTCCATTACCCCAAAGAGGTGACATCTACAAGATACAAATGTTAACAAATTCTGAAGGCTCTTAAACTCTAGTATTTTTTTTTAATTCTTTATAGTTGGCAATCCTTCAATATTATCTTAGTAAAATGCAACAGGCCTTTATATTTGTTGAATAAGCTGTACTACTCTAATGTGGGTACCATTAATCTAAGAGGATAACTACGAATGTGAGTGTGTGTTTGTGTGTGTATATACATACAAATATATTCTGATATTTTTGACAAGGTTCTAAAACACACCTTGATAAAATTAGTTACTATATGGCCATATAAAATTGCTGAAGAATGAGAACTAGCGTCCCTAGTGCTATATGACTCCAATCTCAGCACTACAAAAAACGGGTAGTGAGTGGTGTCTTAGTTACCACTCTATTACTGAGAAGAAATAAGCATGATCAAGGCAAGCCTTTAGTAAATATTTCAATTGGAGACCTGTTTACAGTTTCAGAGACTTAGTCCACTGACGTAATTGTGTAGAATTTTAATCCAGCAGCATAGTTTCTTAGGCAAGAGATCATATCCTAAGACCTTGTAGGTCTATATGACCCTCGTGCTGGAATACAGACAAACCCTTAGCACACACCTTTTTTCCCAAACAATGAATATAGTTTTAGTTTATAGAAGGAGAAGCCTTGTTGGAAAGTGAATGGTAGAGATCAGTTAGTCAGACAGTGCAGGGAGTGCAGTGCAGTGGATTTGTGATTATTTGAGAATTCTTGCAGTTCAGGGCAGATCAGCAAAGGCAGCTGAAGCCAGGGAATAAGAAGTTGTCAGAAGATTAGAACAGATTGCTGGAGTTAGTTTGAGGCCAAGTAGAGAAATTCAGTAAATCACTGAGAAAAGACAATTTGAATTAGAGTCAGATTGGAGAGGAGTTTGAGCCGGAACAGCTGAGTAGAACCAGCCAACCAGAGTTCAGAAAAAGCTGTAATGGTTGAGCTTATTCTGCAGTAAGGCTTAGAGCAGACAATTACTTCAGGTGAATAAAAAGATACCTTTATATTAGGCATGGTGCTGGAGAAGTAGACGAGATCGACGACCTGATCCATAGGCAGAGAGGGCAACACCCGGATGGCTTGGGCTTTTGAAACTTTAAAACCCCAAGATCAAACCTCTGAATGCGATTGTTCATATAAAACTAATTGTGAACTCCCGGGTAAATAATCATTTAAGTATATTTGCCTGTGGGGGCCATTCTATTTCACATCTCCACTGGTTGTAATGAGAGAAATTGATGAGGAGGGGTGAACATATTTAAACACCTTAAAATGAAAGTTATTTAAAACCAAAAGAATGAAAAATGAATAGAGAAGAAAAGCAGCAGAATTTAAAAAAATCAGTAAGCTCTGAGTTAAAAACTTACCTTGAAATCTTCAAATTAGAAAAAGAAGAAGAAAAGTTTGGTCATAAGTTTACAAGATGTACTTGGTTATGTTTAAAATAATAAAACATATATAAAATAAAATAGGATAATGGGCAGGTTATGTTTAAAATAATGAAAAAAATATAAAATAAAATAAGATAATGGGCAAGAACATTATTTCTCACTACACACAAAAATCAAATCAAAATATATTATTGCTTTTTTAATTAAATCTCCTAGCACGGGTAACAAAACCAAAAATGACCAATGTATCCATATCGAAATCAAAAACGGGATGTGTCCAAGAAAATGATCAACATAGCAAAGAAGGTGAAAAGTGGGAGAAATTATATTTGTATTATCCATGTTCCTAAGAGTTAATGGCAGGAATATCTGTGAAGCGCAAAGTACTCATAGCATTATAAACAGTCAGTTGGTTATAATGTGTGCAAAATCCATGAAAAAACATGGCATGTAAATGGCCAAAAGGCAAACATGAAAAAAACAAAATGCAAAACCAAAACCAAAAAGTTCAGTATGACTAATCACCAATAAAAAATAAATAAACAAAGTAAGTCGTATGCAGCACACCAAATGGTTTGCCAGTGTCAAAGAGTTAGCGCTGATAACGTAGATATAATTAACATTATACTAATTTAACAGCTTATATTTAGTAATAGATATGTATATGTAAATAGATATACGCATGCAATAACAATTTGTGAAAAATTCATGAATTTGAAATAGAGTGAAGATCAGCATCTGGAAGCGTTTGGAGGAAAGATAAAAAAGAAATTTTGTAATTAAATTGTAGTTGAAGTCTTCAGCTGGCCACCCAAAAGTCCCATCCTGCTCCACCCCACCCCATCCCCTGAGAATCCATATTACACAATGGAGAATCTCATCAGGATGGGGATGGCTGTCGTGGTCCTCATAGTCCTGTTGATTCTAGCCACTGAGGCTTGGCAAAGCCATAGACAGACCCACCGTGCAACTGAGAAGTAATCCAAAGAGAAATAAGTACATCTTTAAATGCTCTACAGTCTGGGGAATAAATCTGATGATCCAAAGTTTTCTGTCAGAGAAATCCAGATGTCCTGTTGAGGAGTGATAGAATGTCCAAGGAAGCAAAAGTGTTTGCTGTTCAGAGGAAGTTTTATGATGAGTTGTTTCCCCGGTAAACAAATTATTGTCCCTCTACATACTGGGAGCTTTGGCTTCCTGAGCCAAACTGTAGTTCTTCTGAAACTATAAAGTGATGAAATATGCTGCCCCATCAGCCTGGAATTACTTTTACCTGTTGATTGTATTTTTCTGTATTTCGTTAAGGGTTTTATTCATCTTTAGTGGCCTCTATCACCTTTATAAATTGCATTGAAGGTCCTTAGTGTGTGTGTGTGTGTGTGTGTGTGTGTGTGTTGTGTGTGTGTGTGTGTGTGTGTTAGCTTGTTAGCTTGTTAGCTTGTTAGCTTATGACCACTAGGTGTGCTTTCTGTTAACTTGATGGGTAGGGGCTTGGGAGGCAAAGGCTTAGTTGGCGTTTCTCCTCCTGGAAAGCATGCAGGACTTTGGAGTGGAAAAGGAGTATACGGTGTGGTTTATTGCTCTTCTCTAGGTGATCAGGGGAGTTGGAGGAGCTTGGTGAGGAGAGGCTTACCTGGTATGCTTTAGGATGGTAGCACTCCAAGTGATCAGGCAGAGTTGTAGGTGCTACTGGTTTTAAAATAACATATCAATAAAATGACTTTCAAATCAATGTCTTGCTCTGCAGGGAGAAACTTCCCCCTGCAGGAGACGGGAACTGATAGAGAGATGCACACTGAACAGTGTGCAGAGAACGATCTGAAAACATTGAATCCCAGATGGAATGTCTGCATCTTTCTTGGCTCAGGGAACTTTGAGGAATAGGAGTTGGAGAAACTGTAAGAGCCACAGGACATGGATGACCCCAAGGAAACTGCATTCTCCAGTCATAAGAGGCTGATGCAAATATGTACTCGCAGAAACTGGCAATATGCACAGGGCCAGCATAGGTCTATGCGAGATCCTGTCCCATTGCTGAGAGGAGATGTGGACACAAACTTCTCCTATAACCTGGAAGCTAACTACAACTGATAAACACTTGCAAAAGAAAATGTATTTTTTTTTTCAACAAAGTCACACTGATATGCAAAGCAAACTGAAGTGCCGGTCTCATGCCCAGCAGTGTGTGGCCAACACAAAACGAACTCACTGGTATTTTTGGAGACCTTTTCTTATAATGGTTGTTTTTTATTTATATATTATGATATCCTGTTTGGTGTTTTTAGGTGATTTCAGGAAATTCATAATGTAGATGTGTAAAAAAAAATCACAAAATTACACATCTCAAGCAATATAGTTCTATGTACCAGTGATTCATGTATGATTAGGAAAAAGATTTTCATTGTTTTTTTTCTTCAATTTTTCCAATCTGTGTGACCGCCTACATTATTGAGCCTAATGTCATTTCACTATAAATTTCAGTTCATATGTAAAGTATTTTTATAGAGTTTAAATACTACCTCTGTAACAAAAAAATATTGTAATCTGCACAATGAACAAAAATTAATAAAATACTGTCCTTATACATACTCATTAAAATATAATTGGGTGGAGATATTTTGGATTAGAATTTTTCAAGAACTATATGGAGAGCAAACCATCATGTATTCTGACCATCCTATTACTTGAAGTAAACTCAGCATATAAGAAAGATATTTACACGTTGAAATGCATTAGCATAAATTGGCAAAAATGTATAATACTGATTAGTGGATTAATGAAATGTAGACAGAAGATTATTATTTGGCCTTAAAACATTGAGAATGTCATTTGTAACAAGGAACCCAAAGGACATTATGCACAATAAAATCGACAAGGTATTATTATACTCATACATAAGTTTTTATAAAATTAACCTCACGTTATCAATGTTAGAAGGGAGTGTGTGTGTGATAAATGTCTGTTCAATATGTTCCAATTAGATGGAAGAACACAATACATTTGTCAGCATAACTTTTATCAATAACAATGTATCACACATTTCACATTCAAAAGATTGGAGGATCTTAAATATTTTAGCAGAGAAGGAAAATGCAATAATAACAAATAGGCAATATTTATTCACTTGATCTTTCCACAATGATGAGCTGAATAAAATCAGACAATGCACTTTGCTGCAGACCGAATGTTTGTGATCCCCGCAATACATGTCTTCTGTGGAAATCTAGCATCAGTGATACGGTATTAGAGGATAGTGAGGCTGCACACAAATTAGTTTCAGATGAATCTCTGATCTCAAGGTTAAACCCAAAACTCTGAGGCTTTTAGAAGGCAGAAATACAGAATACGCGTTAAGATACAAGCATATGGAAGACCTTTTTGAATAGGATTGTTTGCACAGGAAAAGATAGCAAAAATAAAACTAGTAGGACCTCATAAAACGAAAGACGTCGGTTCTGCAGAGCAAATGTTAGCAGTCTCAACACGCAGCCTACAAACTGGGAAAACAGTTTTGTCAGCAATACATCTGGCAGATTAGTGTCTAAAATATACAAGGCAATAAAACAACCCACTTCACCGGAACAACATTTTAGTTATTTTTTTGTGTGTGTGTGTTTTAAAAAGTAGGAATTTTTATAGCTCCAGATTCATTATATCTGTAAGATCTTAATAGGAGCAGTTAAAATTAACCTGTTAACATTTACATATGAATATACTTGAAACTGACAAAAGGAATGATTATTTATATGCTATAGATAAAGATTCTATGGATAGCTATTTCTTGAAATAAAGATGAGAAAATCAGTTTTAAATGAATCAATTTCAAAGTTTTGAAATTTTTTACTTTAATTTTTAAAATTAATTATAAGAGAAAATTCTAGATAAAATATAAAATTTAATCTAATCATATGTATCAAATGTTCAATTATTTAAAAAAATAA
The DNA here is from genome assembly GCF_900095145.1 of Mus pahari. Taxonomy (NCBI): domain Eukaryota; kingdom Metazoa; phylum Chordata; class Mammalia; order Rodentia; family Muridae; genus Mus; species Mus pahari. The sequence goes on along the minus strand of NC_034602.1, from coordinate 72,909,750 downwards.
AATTCTTAAGGTAATGTACTATGACAGCTCTAGCCACAAGAATTTCTTGGTTAATATCAAATAATCTCAATTAATCTGGACCTCAAGATCTCTCAAACACTGGACCACCAAACAAGCAGCATACACCAGCTGATATGAGGCCCCCAACGCACATACAGTAGAGGACTGCTGTATATATGATGATAGGGCATCAATCAGAGAAGATGTACCTAACCCTCAAGAGACTGGAGGCCCCAGGGAGTTTAAAGGTCAGGTGGTGTGGGGGGTGGGGGNGGGAGTGGGGGCATTCTCACAGAGACAGGGGTTGGGAGGAGTTTGGGATGTGGAACAGTTGGAGGGTGGACAGTGAGATGGGGGATAAAATCGGGATTGTAAAAAAATAAATAAATAAAAAGATTCCAGTAGTAAATAAATTACTCTTATTATGTTAAAATATGTATATATATATATATATATATATATATATATATATATGATAAGATTTAATTAGTAAAAACTCAGTAATCATAAAGTTTAGATAAGTAATAAATTAGAAAATTTGAAAGCGGTATTTAGGAATCTGTTAAATTCAATATTGGCTCAGATTTTAATATTAATCTCTTTGTAACTTGAATAATAAATATCAATTAATTGATGCCCATAAGTATCATCAATATTTATGTTCTCCATGGCTTTAAAAGCAACACTCCTAACTTTCTTGAATGTGCATGTTTATGAAACATATTTAAGAGCACAATTAAATATGATTGAAAATATCTAGAAGGACTCAAATAAATTAATTAAATCTGTGACAACCATAAATTACCTGTGGGATAATTAAAAGATCAATATGTGCTGTACTCGGAAGCTGAAATGAAAATCTGTCACTCCTGCATCTCTCACTAGTTAAATAAATAAAAATAAAAATAGGAAATTGTGGTGATTTGAACAGTTTTGGCTAAAATAGACTCAAGTGTTTCAATGCTTGACCCATGGGGAATGGGACTACTAGGAGGTGTGGCCCTATTGGAGTCACTGTGGCCTTGTTGGACCAAGTATATCATCATGAGAGTGGGCTTTGAGGTCTCCTAATGCTCATGCGCTGCCCAGTGTGGAATACCTGTCCCCTTCTGACTGCCTTTGGATCAAGATGTAGAACTCTCAGCTCATTCTCCAGTGGCATGTCTGCCTAGAGCTGCCCTGAGTCCTGGCATGATAATGGGCTAAATAAACCTCTATACTATGCAGGCCCCAAATAAATGTTTTCCTTTTAAAGAGTTACTGTGGTCATATTGTCTCCTCACAGCAATAAAACCCTAACTAGGATATAAAGTATAAACATACAAACAAAACATATTGGAAGTGTTAAAATGTGACAGTTTCAAACTTCCCAAATAAATGCGGGCATTACTTCGAGCCGAATTCCCTTTAAAAACTATAGTTTCAGGAATGGTTGCTGTTCTTTGCCATATATAGGAACGGACACAATTGATTTTAGAAACAATCTTCTCCAGAAAATTTAGGAAACTGCTTAAATCACCAGAGACTGGTCACTGGGGAGGTAATTAAGCCAAAAGAAAACACCTCCATTACCTCATTGTTTTAGCACACAGTTTTCAGTGTTATTAGGAAGGAATGGATTTTTAACTGTATTCTATGTACTTCTACTTAACTTTTTTACAATTACAGTATCTTAAAAATTTTGACATTCTCTTACCCAGAATTTGCTGAAGTTTTAGTGATTTGTTACGCAGGAAATCTTGAGTTTCTGGGTCTGTATATCTACATGCATGCTAAATAAACATTCATTGTATGTAACCTGTACAGTTTTCCCCATCTTTTTTTCTTATACTTGACACATAGATATTCTAAGATCTGCTGTTCAGTCATAAATACAATGAAGATTTATTCTACTATCCATGCCAATATAAGGGAGACTAGAATTATTCACATTGTTGAGTGTGTGTGTGTGTGTGTCTGTGTGTGTGTTTGGATAATGCACTTGCTTTTGTGCTGCATTTGTAAATTTGCTGTTGTTTTTCTTTTCTTGTTATAATTAATTGTTTATGATACAAATGCAAATATCAAGATATGTATTACAGACTGATATCAGATTGTATCCAGTATAACTCAAGTTCAAGATTTTAAGGTATTTTAAATTATATAAATGCAGTGAAAACATAATATTCTTTGAGTCTGCATCCAATGAGCACATTATAATCAGTATGACCACAGAGGTCAGGTATAAAATAAGGGACAGTGGGTGAGAAAAGAATCTCCCAAGGCAGGGGAAACCGAATATCTAGCTATGAAGAGACATATGAAGAAGATGAAAGAAAGGAAGGAGTGAGTAGGGAGGTGCGTGAGGGAGAGTGGTAAGACAGGGTGAAAGAGAACGCCTAACTTAAAGCTAGTGGAGAGGTTCTATAGAAACATGCCAGCATAGACGTTTCTTAAAACAAATACATCTGTGAAAGAAATAGAAACAGAAAAGCAAATAACATGGGAGACACAGTCCCAGCTAAATACCTTCCTCCCCACTAGTGAAATTTAACAAGGGATATTGATAAGACAATTGTTTTTTTCTCTACTAAATTATAGTACAGCTCTATTGTTAAAGACAACACTAACATAATTATTTCACAATCGGAAGTCAAGCTCACGACCATCAGGAACCTCCACTTTTACTGAATAGTGTTCATGGTACTCTGCATGCCACTAGAGGAAAAGGCAATCACCCACCTAATCACAAACCCTTTCATCTGCCCTGATGGCTTGCTTATGTGATTTTCTGTTATAACAAGTGTGTGTGTGTGTGTGTGTGTGTGTGTGTGTGTGTGTGTGTGAGAGAGAGAGAGAGAGAGAGAGAGAGAGAGAGAGAGAGAGAGAGAGNGAGAGAGAGAGAGAGAGAGAGAGAGAGAGAGAGAGAGAGAGAGAGAGAATTGTGTGCCTGCTTGCATACATGCATATGTATATGCGTGCATGCAGGCATGTGTGCATCTATTTTTGAGTCTGCTTCTGTGTCTGAGTCTGTGCCTGGGTTTGTCTGTGATGCATGTACATCTGAGTACTTTAAATGTGAATGGTCGATGTGCACGAACTTTTGTGTGCTTTCCTGTGGAGGCTAGAGATTAAATTTTGATTTTTTTTTCTCAATCCCTATATACAGATATTTTCCCCTCGAATGTTGGTTTCACACTGAACATTTTTTAAACAGTTCAGCCATTATGAGTCCCAGGGATCCTCCTGCCTGTGTCCCCTCAATACTTCCCTGAGATTACAAATACACATTGCACTTCTGACTTGGAGATGCTAGTTCAAGCTTAAGTACTCATACTTGTGTGGCAAGCCCTCTCCAAACTGAGTCATCCCTCCAGGATATAAAAAAAATACATTTTTGAAATAGTTTTAAAAGAAAATGCTTGCGACAAGAAGAGTATAAATTGAAATTCGAAATGTGCCTAAGAATTAACTTTTTGTTTTGTAAGTTAGGAAACAATTACGGTTTATTTTTATAGACACGAGGATACCTATGATTTTAAATAGGCTTCTGAAAGGAGAAGGTAAGTTTCTGAAGGGAAAAGGGATATCCTGAGAGGAGGAAGGGAAGGTCACTGTGAACAGCAAATGAGGCTGTCACCACTAAGTCGCATCAATGGAGAAAATGCCATGGGACATTATTCACCTAATCATGGATAAAATGAATGTCCTCATTCTGTCAGAAAATATGTCTCAAATGACCTCTCTTGTTATCAGCAATAGTGGGCTACGATGGCTCAGGCATTATTTATAAACAGATAAGAAGGGATTGTTTTTCTTTCTGTCTTTTGTGATGATGCATACTTACTGCTTTTCTTATCATCTTCAGTACTGAATATTCTAATTGAAATGGCAAGAGCATCTATTTTATCATACAACCTCTTTCACCTATTAGGTTTATATATGAGTGTATAAGGCCATTAGATATCAGAAAATAATGCAAAACCTTTCTTGAGTTTGAAAAACAAATATAAATGCACATACTCACAAAGCCATAATAATAAGACTGTTCCTATTTATCATGCTTTCAATGGAGGGTTTTATTCTGAAGAAATTACGAGTGAAAGCAGCCAGTTTGTGCTGAACAGTCATCACTTTTTCATAGATGACTTGTTATCGTAGAATGTATAAGATATACTTTTTCATAAAAAATAATTAATCATGAATATTTAAGTGCTAAATGCATTTCAGGCCACATGATTAACATTTTGATTTTAATGAATCATTTTTCTTTTAAAATTTTTCTTTTATTGAAAATAGATGTTTTTACATAATACATCCATAAACCATAATGATTATGGTTTCTTCTCCCTCTACATCTCCTAAGTTTTCTCCACATCCTCTCCTACTCCATCCACACCCTTTCTTTCTCTGACTGGAACAATTAAATGATATTTTAAATTCTCTTTTTAACTCTTTTAGTAGATATTTTCTTCATTTACATTTCAAATGCTATCCCGAAAGTCTCCTATACCGTCCCCCCCGCCCTGCTCCCCAGGCCTCCCCACTCCCACTTCCTGGCCCTGGCATTCCCCTGTATNGGGGNATATAATCTTTGCAAGACCAAGGGCTTCTCCTCCCATTGATGGCCTACTAGGCCATCCTCTGTTTGAATTCTTAAAGCTATGTAAGTTCGGCATAATTTTCTTTGTGATGTTCTCTATGTTGTTAACTTGACTGTATCTGGAATCAACTAAGTAACGTGTCTCGGTATGCATGTACTTATGAGAGATTTTCTACATTAGGGTAATTGCACTGCAGTAGTAAGAGCCAGAACAAATAGAGGATGGTGTATTCCAGTGACAGCTCAAGTACAAGAGGATCCAGGGAACACTCTGCTTTTTGTCTGATTGCTCTCATGTCTTTGTAAATTCACTCACTCTGTTCAAGAACCTATCTAACTTTTTGTTGCTGTTGGTGAATACTTAACTGACATCAGAATCCATAGTCTCTGGACACTCAAATTAAACTGTAGACCACTGCTTGGTGGAGAATTCTCTTGATCTTCATGGCAAGATTTTTGAATTGTGAAGCACCTAACAGACAGTTACTGTTGGCCTAGCCATTCTAACACTCCTCATTTAATATGTGTTCATTGTATTGGCTCTGATTCTCTTGCAAACCTTAATACAGTTTCTGTCTTTTATGAACTCACCTTCTGATTGGAGTTGTATTGGATTAAAAATTTCTAAACCCAAGTCCTAATCTGTTTGCAGCTGCTATCCTCAAATATTATTTGCTAAATAATTTATAAGATTCTGATTTTATTCCTTATACTTCGGGAAGCTATTATATCCAGGAGAATAGCAGATTTCTGCCTATCCCAACCTGTATATTCAGCATTCAACACTCTGGAGAGAAGATATACTGAGTTCTTCCATGGCAAACATTAAAGGAATAGGGGACAGAAGCCCTTTCTCCCAGTTCTCTTTAAAGAGCTCCCAATTCTATTCAAAATGCTGGGAAATATGGTTTGGCAACTCCTGAAATTGCATTACCACTCAATCATTGTTAATGGCTAAGAAGAGGGATATCATTTGAAATGTAAGTGAATAAAATGATTGATAAAAAATTAAAAAAAAATATGACACTTAAGTTCTATCTGGCTTATGAGGGTTTGGATAGAAATGGTTATCACAATTCAGAAAAAACAATAGAGTCTATGTCAGCTTACCATTTTATTCACCTTCCTCTCTGTATCTTCAATGTGTTATATTATCTTGCCACATTTTTCTCAGAAAAACATTATCTTTGAATTTTATTTTTTTTCAAAATAAAGTGAAGAGATAATATGTAAAATTTAACTATAAAAGAAACATAAAACTTAACTATTCTTGATATATTTAATACTTAGGAAACTTCTATTTAGAATGAAAACAAAGCTTTATATAGAATAAAATATTTCTGTTAATAGTTTTAATAATTACTTTTCACATATTATATATTTCCTACAACTGTATGTTACTATATTACTTTCACTAAAGATTGAATTTACTGTCTTGTAAACTTAAAATTGAACAAAAGCAGGTGTTGTGTCTTAATGGCATGCTATAAGCCTATTGCTATAATGAGTTTTTACACATGTAAATCTGATTTATTGTCTCTTGCTTTAGATTCAGTGTTTTTTTTATTATTTTCTTTATTTACATTTCAAATGCTATCCCGAAAGTTTTTTTATCAGAACTGTCTACTACTCAGTCTTCAAGAGAACCAGCTCTTTTAATGCTATTTTAAATTTTAGAGATTTACAATTTTAGAATTTTAAATTATGTGGTATTTATTTTGAGAAGACAGTGTGATTCTACCATAATTATTGCCCATTGACAAAATTTTAGAAATATTCCTTAAAGATGTTGAAGGCCCTTCAGCTTCTTCAATCCTTTGAGGGACCCATGGCTCCAGCTGCATATGGAGCAGATGATGACCTGTTTGGACAGCAATGGAAGGAGAGACCCTTGGTCCTGAGAAGGCTCGATGCCCCAATGTAGTGGAATGCCAGGACAGGGAAGTGGGAGTGGGTGGGTTGTTGAAGATGCTTCTCAGCCATTCGATATTCCTCAGTTGAGAATTCTTTGTTTATCTCTGGGCCCCATTTTTTAATGGGGTTATTTGATTTTCTGGAGTCAGTCTTCTTGAGTGCTTTATATATATTGGATATTAGTCCCCTATCTGATTTAGGATTGATAAAGATCCTTTCCCAATCTGTTGGTGGCTTGTTTGGGTGGGAATGGGTATTAGGTAGAAGTATGTGACAAAATTGAGTGAAGTGACTGGGAAAGAAGGTTAGAGTCTCATAATCCAAATGTTTGTACAACAAAATTATGGAATTTACAGGGAATTAATAATAAACACTTAAGTGAATTAAGTGTTTAACATCAATTCCAAGTCTCAAAGGATGATGTATTGTGAGAAGACAAATTTTTTTTTTAAAGTCTCCTTATTAAATGAATGGCAGCATAGTAAGTTTCTTAAATCAGTTATCATTATCAGCATCCTGTTTTCATGGCCAAGAAAGTTATAGTGAGCAATCTGTCTCATTATAATAATATGCACAAAGCTTCCTTGATGCCATTTTGGCTATAGCAGTGAGTGCCACTTTTATGTAATTTTTATTTTATGTAAATGTTAATTTTTTGAAGAAAAAGTCCAGTTTCTATCACACAAACTTACATAGGCATTGTATGGAGGACTGACTAAACATCTTCGTGTCATTTACTTCATTTACTTCTACAATGTAAAATGAGGTAGAAATTTGCCATGGAATATCTTCTAAGATAATGTAGGAATGAACCCAAAATTGTGGGCATATTTATGGTTAAAGAGTTAAATGCTGTTAGAAAGAGAGGAAAATGACTAAACACACATATGAGAGAGACAGAGACAGTGACAGAGAGATGGAGAGAAAGAGACACGCAGAGAGGATGTATGTTTAGGCTGTATTCAGTTGTCTATTACCTTAGTGGTAGATTGAAAAGTCTCTTGGAAATGAAGAGCTCCCATTACATAAGGAAGCCAGGTTCTTTATTGAACATTTTGAAGCAGATGTTGTAGAACAGGGAATATTATCCCTGCTACAGTATTCACTGCCTCAGAGCACTTGAAATAGAGACAGCCACGTGTCAGCAGACCAACTTGTAAGGGAAAGACAGCAGCCCAGGTGCCAATGAGAAGCCTTAAGGGAAAGTGCAGGAGCACAGGGTCCAGACAGAGCTGGAGATACTCATTCCTAGTGTGTCCCCTTTTAATTTTAGTCTAAATTTGCTGAACAAATAAAAAATAAACTAATACAAATAAAAGAGGCGAGGCAGAAATGAAACTGAATCTAGATCGTGTTGCTGCATTCACACCTACATGCTTGGTTAGAAAAGTCAGCAGTTCACATGGAAGATGTCAAGGCTATTTGGAAGCACAGGTTGAGGGATACACCTTTCAAAGTCTTCTGTTAACTGAGGACTGTTACAATGGAAATGATTCAGAGCCATTAACATCTAATTTTGTATGACTCTCCATTTTTATAGGAAATATTTTTAAATAATGGATCACAATGAGTTATTTAATGCCAATGTTAATTCTTAATTGAAAACTTTGTATAGTTTATAAACACAGAAATCAATGTCGCTGGCGTTGTGGCCAAAAATGTTAACATTCAGGTTCTGGTGGTGGTGAGATGTGTCTGCTTGAAGCATTTATGATTATATCAGGGACTATGGACTATTTATTGAAACTATAACTAATCTCTTTGCTCATGCATAGTTCTAAAAGAGATATGACAGCAGATGGTAGCAAGCAATGCATTTTTATAACTGGCAACTTTCATCAAATGCTAGAGGTAATCATTCAATTCACCATATCTAAAACTACCAAAAAAAATCAATATTCAGTGGTAATATAGGCAACTATTTTGGTTCACCATAATATTGCCTGCTCTCTATGTGTGTTAAGTAGTAGAAGCTCAGTCTAAACTTAGCTATGCTTTTCAAAGGTTCATTTTTGCTAAGTAAAGCAGTTATAGTATTTCATAGAGAGAAGATAAATCTTTAATCAATTTTGTCATGTCTTGATTATTTGCAAAACAAGATGACAGACAGAAAAGAAGGACTAAAAACTGCCCAGCATAAGGTGGAATTTATTGCTGTAATTTTACAGAAGAGTCCCTTTGATGTCATAAACGGCAAGAATAAAGCATGAACAGTTTATTAAAAAGCAGAACAGTGAGATGAGATTGAGTCGTTATAGGCTCCTATTTTGTATTGGATAATTCATTCATTCTCCTCTGTAGAAAACAGTAAATTGATTTTGATTTCAAATATAGCTGTCCCATTAATTTTCAAGGCATAACCTTATGAAGATCAAAATGGAGGAATCTGCTGACATCAGCTTCACAACTGAGCACTTACTGCTTCCTAAAGGGAAAGTGTAATTTTACCAAGAAACACATCTGCAAATGCAGCTATTGTCCGGACAGTATGTAAATTACCGCTGTGGCATAGTTGGTGATTACCCCATTTTACTAAGAGAGTTAAAAAAAATAGTTTAAAGCACAGAAAATGAGAAACGTGTTTTCAACGGTATCATCAGTTTTATGACACTTTTTAATTCGAGTATTTTCTTTTTTTTTTTTTTTTACTTTAAAATGCAGAAGGCATTTTCACAATTTCTGAGCAAGCTTACCTAAGGGCAAATGTAGTAGTACATTATTGTGAAAATATCTCTTATACTCTGAGAGGCTGGAGTGTTTGATGGACTTCACAGCAAAGTAAATGATATATCTTATGGCCATTAAAACTTAAGGCTCATGTCTTTCCTCCCTCTGATACATTCACCCTATTTGCTAACCAGCCGTTAGGGGAGAACAATATTATAAATAACCAGACTTGCTAGCCTGGATATGTGATGAAATTCCATTTTACAAGGTATGATAATGTATAGTTGTAATTATGACTCTTTCATGACCTATCTGGACTGCTCTATGTATGTCTTGTGTGTTATAGTACTCATTTTCTGAAAGCAACAAACTGGTAAAGAGTGGATATAAACAAATATCCATCCTAAATGGTAGGAGCTACTATTGATAGTTCTTCTTATAAATAAAGGCCAGTGCATTGGTTTTTACTTGTCATGTTTGCTTTTTCAAGTGTTTCACAGAAGCACTCAGAAAATTGGAGTCAGGGAAATTTCATATTCTGTAATATTCTATTTAATAATGGTATAATCTATTGCCCATTACTACCTTATATAGTACTTTTTTGTGTTGTAAAAAATATAGAGAAGAAGCCTTTTGTTAAGAATATAGAATCCAGGACAGAGAATGAGACTTAGGGCAGCCACATAGAGAAGTATACAACAGACAGCTGCAGACAAACCCAAAACCGTTAGTTATGCTGTCACTTAAGAAAATGGATGAAAAGATGAGAATTCAAACTTGGGTTTGTTTAATCCACGCCACAAGGAAGTCCTTGATTTTTTTCTAATGTGATATCAATATACTATGAACCCTCTTAGGCTATTTTTAATGCTCTCAACCACGACAGAAGAAGGTTAGGTTGAATTCACTGAGATTTAAGGTCGAACTTCCATTCTTTGATTTTACAATAAAGTAATCTCTCTTGAAGTAATATTTTAGATCATTAAATGAATCCTGAGTTAATTATTTGAAAATAATGTTAGTTTCAAGAAATTTTAGTTTTCTTTATCATAAGCTTAACTAAAAATAATCACTTCGATAATTTATTACGGTTTTAACTAAGTTCACAGGTTGTTTTACGATTAGACCAAGTGTTTGTTTCCTTTCCATTCAGATTTATGCACCTAACCCTGTACTTGATGGAAGATAGAAACAGTTTAATATTTCAGTCAAGTGATTTAGTTTCATATAGAGTCCAGTAAAGTTATTCAGAGTCTCAAGGACTCACTAGAAAATTGCAGTAAGTCTGAAGAATTGAATAGTTACAATTATATGTATGCATTATCCAAGGTTGTAAAAGTTGATTATATAGAAATACAAGGCGAGTAAGGTTGATGGTTGCATGGTTGTCTTAAAGGTAGGTTAAACAAACAGGCTAAGTATATAACAGGACAGTAGCAGTCATAAGCCTTAATTGGCCACAAAGGAATATTATTAACTATGGTTATCTCATCTAGCCAGAGTTCTAGCCTCACAGAATTTATGAGATATACTTTCATCATAATACATTATCATAATTAAATCAATATAAAGTTATTTTTACTAGTAAAATGAACAAATACATTAATCATTTTCACAAAAGAAAATAGTTTTGAAAAATCATGCATAACATGAAATTCTGTTCATAGAAGGTCACTTATAATAATGTTACACACCTAAAGACACTGATATAGCTTTCTTCTGAGAGGTTCTGCCAGAGCCTGACAAGAACAGAGGGAGATGCTCACAGCCAGCCATTGGACTGAGCACAGGCTTCCCAAAGGAGGAGTTAGAGAAAGGACAGAAGGAGCTGACGGGGTTTGCGCCCCTTAGGAAAAACAACATCAACCAACCAGACCACCCAGAGCTCACAGGGACTAAACTACCAACCAAAGATTGCATACACATGGAGGGACCCATGACTCCAGCTGCATATGTAGCAGAAAACAGCCGTGTCAGCACCAATGGGATGAGAGGTCATCGGTCCTGTGAAAGCTTGATAACCCAGTATAGGGGAATGCCAGGGCAGGGAGGTGGGAGTATGTGGGTGAGTGGATGGGAGAGTGTACTGGCTAGTTTTGTGTCAACTTGACACAGCTGGAGTTATCACAGAGCAAGGAGCTCCAGTTGGGGAAATGCCTCCATGAGATCCAGCTGCAGGGCATTTTCTCAATTAGTGATCAAGGGGGAAGGGCCCTTTTTGGGTGGGACCATCTCTGGGCTGGTAGTCTTGGGTTCTGTAAGAGAGCAGGCTGAGCAAGCCAGGAGAAGCAAGCCAGTAAGCATCAGCTCCTGCTTTCTGACCTGCTTGAGTTCCAGTCCTGACTTCCTTTGGTGATCAACAGTAGTATGGAAATGTAAGCCGAATAAACCCTTTCCTCCCCAACTTGCTTCTTAGTCATGACATCTGTGCAGGAATAGAAACCCTGACAAAGAAAGAGAGCACTCTCATAGAAGCGGGGTGGGGGGGGGGGGAAGAGATAGGTAAGGTTTGGGGATTGTAAATGGAAAGGGGAAAAACATTTGATATGTAAATAAAGAAAATATCCAATACAAAAATAAATAGAAAAATACCTTGGCAAAGTACATTCATCTATATGTTAGTTTAATATTACTAATATATACATACGTGTGTGTGTGTGTGTGTGTGTGTGTGTGTGTGTGTGTGTGGTGTATGTGTATGCCAAATAAGAGGCCATGGAAAAGTAAATTTTTCATCTTTCTTTTCTAATGGTTTTATTTCTACTTAATAAATTTCCAGGATGTTGCCATCAGTATTTATCCAACATTTACTGTGCATGAAGTCTCTGTCTCCTTCATAATGATCCCTTATCCATACAAATAGACCAACCTTTCTTATTGTTGTCACCAAATATTTGACAAGAAATAATGTATAGAAAGAGTGGTTTGTGTTAAATCATAGTTTGAAGGTACAGTCCTATCATGGCAATCAGGTCTGTCAGTGGAACCTTTCTGGTTTAAACCAGTCCATGGAATGGTTTTTTTACATTCAGGGTAAATCCTTGTCTCTCTATTATATAATTCAGAATCTCCCTGAAGGACATGCTCAGAATTACATGTTCTAATTGATTCTATATTCCATGAAGCTGACAATCAATGTCAACAATTCCAGTTACATTCACATTTTTTTTCTACAATAGTGATTCGTGTTGCTATCTTTGTTGATAATTTTCTTTGGTAGGAAAATCATTGGAACACAGATAAATGTTACATCAACCTATTTTTTCTTTCCAGCAATATAATAATTAATATCTAATTTGTTCATTTCAAAGTATTTAGAAAAGAATTTATAACTACAAGATTTTCGTTAACATATTTCTTATATATTCTGTTCCCAGTGTTTTTTAGTTAGCTTATTAAATAGTTCAGTGGAAAACTCTTCCTTAAGCATTATCATTAACAAAGGTCAATAATTTACCCAGAAATCATTAGCTGGAACTTCTTTTTTCTTTCTCAGTTCCAGGATCCCATCCAGAAAAAAACATTATATTCATTTGATATTTCTCCTTTAACTCCTCTTAGATTTGGAAGTTTTACTGAAATACACTCTATTTATTATCCTGTATTTTGATACATTCTACAATCAAAGGAAACTTACCACATATTGTGAACGAATTTGAATATTTCTGAGTTTTTGTTATCATTAGACTAAGGTACTATATTTTGGTGTGAGAGTGTAGATGTGAAGTACTGATCATTTTATTTGTATCTTTTCTTTTCATTTTTTCTCATTTATATTTCTTTCTAGGCTTGTTAAAAAAATTATGTCCTAACTTGATTTATGGATATTTCAGGGTAAAGATCTTATTAATCTCCATGTTTTATGCTCTACTTATTTAAATACACATTTAAATTATCTTCATATAGTGAAAATAAATGGAACAAACAGAAATTAAATAATAAAATGGATCATTTGATCTTAGTGACTAAAAGATGGCTCAGCGATTAACTCTTCAATAGGACTAGAGCTCAGTTTCCAGCACTCACATAGGGTGGCACATGACTGCCTGTAACTTCAATTCCAAAGGATCTGAAACCATCCTATGATGCATGCAAGTAACTGCATGCATTATTGAGAAGGCACAGACTCACATATACCCATAAATAAAATAGATCTTAACAGATCCTAAGGCTTGATCAAGATTACCAATTACCCAAATCAAATATATACAAGTCATTTAAAAACATTTGAAGATAGAAGATACACAATACAATCATGAGTTCTATCCATGAATATACACATGTGAATGTTGAAATTAAAACTGAAGTACTATACATAATAACAGAAATATGAACACTATACAATAAGAGTTTGAATTTAATGTAAAAATATGTTACTGTGTACTGCTTTTATGCTTTAAACTACCTTTGACTGATAACATTGTATTCTTTGATGTATGTTTGGAATTCTTAGAGGGAATGTTAAGAACTGGTACACTATGCTTTCTGTGTTTTAGTAGTTTACTTACCCTAAAGAAAATCTGAAATGAAACAAATAGTCAGGTAGTGAAGCTGACCTTAAACTTAAGAACTGACCCTTAGAATATTTAAGGAAAAATAATACAAAATATTAAAAAAGAATACAAACTGTTGACTTCTATTTTACTGAATGTGAATTATTTTCCTGAAAGAAAATCTGTTTGTCCTCCTTGATTTAGCAGAACTAAATAGAGGATGCTCCCATTCCCTGGCCAGGCCTCAATAGCAAAGACTCTAAGCATAGCTATATAGCTACATAGTGTAGAGGGGATTTTGCTTCTTCTTCTGCTCATTCCACTAATAACTACAGCTTTAACATCTAAGAAAATATGGGAGGGAAAATTTCACTCTGAGAAGCAGCCATTTAGATACGGATCCGATGGTATGACTCTACGGATAATTTTCTAAGGAGTGCATTTTCTACTGTCCGATAATCAAATGCAAAGAACGTGTTTGTAGGAATAACCTAAGCTCTTCCTTCAAAGCATTCAGTTCCCATCTGAGTCCCAGACAGACCTCTCAGGCCTACATCCAATGGATGGGGATGCTGATGCTGATGCTGGGTTTCTGAAGTTAGCTCTGATGGCTTTGATGCTTGAAGATACTATGCGTATCACTCCTTCATGACTCATGATGATGGAGAACAGGGCTCATTCACCAAGGTCTTCCACTGCTAATTTAAATGGTTATAACCAAAAAGAGGCTAGTCGTTTGATGTTACATATATTTGCCGACATATTGGGACCCATCTTGTTTAATGGGCACTGTACTGAGAAATGATATTTATAGACAAGTTCCCTGGAGCTAAAGGTTATAACCATGCATCTAACTTTTAAGGTGGCTAATCTGTAGTCACAGGTTGGGTTGAATTCATATGTCATTTAGATGTCAGACAGCTTTTACTGCATAACAACCATAAAATCTAGGACTGTACAAAAATAAATCATGTTGTTTTCATGTCTTTTAAAATTCCTTATCACAACTCACTCAGGTTTATGTAAATGTGGAAGGTGTCAGCTGCTCAGCGGCATACACTAAATCCAAGTATGACTGGGTTGGGCACTAAATGCACTCCTGTCTCCCTGAAAGAGAAGTAAACCCTAAATAAGACTGTAAGGAGTCTTATATTCAGAGACTTGCTAACACTACACAGCTAAGCCTAGTTAGTGTCCAAGTGTCAGGGATTATGTGATTCCCCTAGATCAGTGCAGGGAGTGGGTCCACATGATTAAGTTGCTGATACAGATGGAGCAAACAAGAAGAAAGTACAACCTCCTGAGTGTGCTCAGCTCTTCTGTAGCAGCTGGGTTACTTGCTAAAGTGGTGGGTCCTGGGTTTGGGGGTTCCTGATATTTTATATTTGTGTTTTCATCAGTAGGTCTATAAGGTTGGCATATATTCCAGTCACTAGGACTTAGATTAAACCCAAACTGACTTATTGCTCTGTATTGGTCTACAGCTTCTAGCATCTCAGACTAAGTAGTTACTTTAGTGCTCCAAACAACAGAGGGCCAAAATTAGCTTATTCGATTCCTGCTCCTATAAACAAATCTACTAAATCATAGCTATATAGACATATGGATAGATGGATATGGGTATAAAAATGAATACAAAGGGATCTATAGATCTGTATAATGAATGCCTTGCTTCATTCTTCTGGAGAGTTTTGCCTGATATGTTGGTCCCGGTTCTGTTTGCTACATGTAGCCCTTTAGTTCATTCCTCTGTAATCTGAGGGTCCATTCTCTATTATACACTCTTCACTGGTAAACTGCTTAGAAACAGTACAAATATTCCTTTCCTCAGTCATATGAATAGGTAGCATTAGTAATAAAGCCAGCCTTTATTATGGAAAACTAATAGCATTTAGCCAATTGTGATGTGACAATTTCATGAGCTTTCTCTGCATTGCTTCACAGGCAATTATTATGTTGCAAATCAGAAGAGTATTTGTAATTTGTCCAATCATCCCGCAGGTGAATGAAAACATGCTTTGAATCTTATGAGCTTCACTGGGTTATATATTCACACCCTTTGGAGATTTCTTTTTTCAGATGATTGATCTAGAAAGAATCACATTCACTTTGCACATCTCAATTAAAATTCGGGTGTAATGAATTCAATGTTTCAAAGCAGAAAGTTCCTAGACTTGCTATCCTGATGCTATATAATAAAAATAAGGACTTGGAGGATGAAGGGATGGCTCAAAGAGTCAGGACACTCATTGTACTTGCAGAGGATCAGGTGATTCACATTGTGTCTTACAATCATCCACAATGCTAGTTTCATGATGTCCTTGTCCTCTGTGGACACGAGACATGTAAGTGCTATGCATTTATGTGGGCAATATAAATAATAAAATAAGTTTATTTTTAAATAAATACAAAGAATAAATATAAACAATAAAATATAAAATTGTAGCTTGTGTGTGGGCATTTGCTTCTACACATTTCACAGATGAGCAGATGGGCATGATACATTTTATATTAAATTCACTGAAGAATACAATAACATTATATTCCCAATTACTTCTTTAGTACACTGCAGAATTAAAATTATTCCTCTGCTCTTTAAATATTTATTTTAGTACTATGTGCTCTTAGTTGTAGATTTATACATAATGGAGACTGTCTTATTTGAATAATTCATTGTCACTCTTTGTAGTAAATGAAAAAAAACTTAATTTTTGTTGGATAAAATACTTTTGATGTAAAACTATTTAAAAATAGAATGGATTAACTTCATTTGAAACCAGAATATTTTATTAAGAAATGAAAAAAGTTCAAAATTCAGTATTAGTACTTCCACTCATTTGAGAAATTTAGTACATTTCATTGCCATTAAAAATATTTAATATTGAGCTGGAGAGATGGCTCAATAGTTAAGAGCACTGACTACAATTCCAGAGGTCCTGAGTTCAATTAGCAGTAACCACATGGTGGCTTACAACCATATGTAATGGAATCTGATGCCCTCTTCTGGTGTGTCTAAAGACAGCTATGGTGTACTCATAAATAAAATAAATAAAAAATATTTAATATTTTATTATTACTAAAATTTGTTTAACATAGTATTAAAAATAAACTATTTGATGTCAAGAAGAAATATTAGTCCTCCTTCTGGTATTTTCCTTGAATAACCATTGCTTCAAGCATATCATGTTTTCTTTTAATCAATTTCTTCTTTTTTCCCCATTGACTTCCAAAACTGTTCTTTTAGCCGTTGGTGACTTTCATATCAATAACAGTTAAAGCTTTTAACATTTATATTTTCCCATATTTGGTCCATTTACTCATTACTGGTTGTATTCTAAATTACATATACTTAAAGGCAGAGAAATAATTGGAATTTTTATAAAATTGAACATAAGTAATTAGAAATATTGATCTGCAATGGCTACACATATCTATAATCATAATTTTAGCCTTCCTAAACTGTAAAGCATAATAGCATAAAATGTAGCCACCATGGAAATCACTGTTTTTTTTTTTTTAACTAACAGAATTATCACATACTCAACTATTCCACTCCCAGTCAAGTGCCTAAAAGAATTTGCATTTTACCTCAGAGACACCTGCACATCGTTCTTTTTGTTATTGTTGTTGTCATTTTTTTTCACTATACATATTGACACATTGTGTTTTGTTGTTCTTGTCTTTCTTTCTCTCTCTCTCTCTCTTTCTTTCTTTCTTTCTTTCTTTCTTTCTTTCTTTCTTTCTTTCTTTTTACAGATTTACTTATTATTACATCTAAGTACACTGTAGCTGTCTTCAGACATACCAGAAGAGGGCATTCAATTTCATTAGGGATGGTTGTGAGCCACCATGTGGTTGCTGGATTTGAACTCAGGAGCTTCAGAAGAGCAGTCAGTGTTCTTAACCTCTGAGTCATATCTCCAGCCCCCTTGTTTTTTTTAAACTAAAATTTTGATTTTTTTCTTACACAATATATCCTGCTTACAGTTTTCTCTCCCTCTACTCCTGTTATTTCCCAATCACTTTCCATCCCATCCAGATCCACCTCTCTTTATGTCTTTTTTTTTCTAGAAAAGAAGCAGGCTTTTATAGGTTTTTATACAGGAATAATAGTAATAATATATAGCAATAAAATATATCAAGATAAAACAAAACTATCACATTGGAGTTGAACAAGACAAACCAAAATTTAAGAGCTCAGGAGAAGGCACAAAATTATAGACCCATTCATTCACACACTTGGGAATTTTTTAGGACACAGAGGTTACATGCATAGAGCATATACCAGTCTGCACCTGGTATCTTGATATACATGTCATGGTATCTATTTGTTTATTACTATAAGAATAAACTGGTGCATTTTTGACTCCCAGAAAGTTTTTGCCTAGAAAGTTCTTCCTAAATGTTCAGGAGTCATTTTTTAATAAAAGCACACGAAAGTCTGTATAAAAAGTTATACAGTGTTTTCAAATGGCATTTCTGTAAGAGTGACTCTAGAACCCTGCACCTTCATGTTCTTAATTTCAGTATAAACACTGGTGATAAGGAATGTGACATGTAGGCTGGGGTTGAGATTGTAACCCCAATAATATAATTATTACCTAACCAATAATTATAAGAATACAGTACTTGCAAAAATTAAACTATGTTTTTCTCCATTTTCTCTACTTCTGTATATGGCTTAAACCTAAACAAAGAGTTTTTATAATTAGTAGTTTTGACTTTTTATCAATGCTCCATTTTAGAGTTTAGTAAAAAGTTAGTATTTACAGTTTGGATGCACATCAAGATTCTTAATGTGATAATATAAACATAAAGTAAACTGTTTGGACCTTGGTGCTGACTTAAAACCAGAGACACCCAAACTTGGATCAAATAGCAACTCATGGTATTGTAAATCATGATGCTATTTGTCTATTATATACAATTTTTTTTCTCATTAGAAATGTGTGCTAAAATATGAACAAGAATTTAATAGAACTCTTCTGTAAATAATCTTCCAACATCATGGTATCAACGTGGAACCCGCAATGTGTTAACAAAAAAAAAAATATTGTTCCAATAATGGCCTAATATATATTGCTCTTGAGGATTAAATTTAAATGTTACACACAATGATTATCTTACTCAGGGTTCCTATTCCTGCACAAACATCATGACCAAGAAGCAGTTGGGGAGGAAAGGGTCTGTTCAGCTTACATTTCCACACTGCTGTTCATCACCAAAGAAAGTCAGGACTGGAACTCAAGCAGGTCAGGAAGCAGGAGCTGATGCAGAGGCCATGGAGGGATGTTCTTTACTTTCTTGCCTCCCCTGGCTTGCTCAGCCTGCTCACCTACAGGACCCAAGTCTACCAGCCCAGAGATGGCACCACCCACAAGGGTCCTCTCCCCCTTGATCACTAATTGAGAAAATGCCCCACAGCTGGATCTCATGGAGACATTTCCCCAACTGAAGCTCCTTATTCTGTAATAACTCCAGCTTGTGTCAAGTTGACACAAAACTAGCCAGTACAATTGACCCCTTGTCAACTTGACACACAAACACATCTCTAGTAAGCCTTCACCCTTACTTTCTTATTCATCTCCAAGATCTAAATAACTTTAAAAGTCCCACAGTCTTTGCAAATTCTTAAAATTTCAATCTCTTTAAAATATCCAATCTCTTTTAAAATTCAAAGTCTCTTTACAATTAAAAGTCTCTTAACTGTGGGCTCCACTAAAAACTTCCTTCAAGAGGGAAAGACATCAGGGCACAGTCACAATCTAAAGCTGTAAGGGCTTGGGTCACTTCTCCAGCTCTGCACTTGGTAGCACACATCTCATCCTCTAGGCTCCAGATGCCTGTATTCCACTGCTACTGCTGTTCTTGAAGATCATTCATGGTCCTGGCATCTCCAAAACACTGCATGACCCCTTCAGTCCTGGGCTATCAATTGCAACTTAGGCGACACCTTCACCAAATGGCCTACCATGTCCTCTCACAGTGCCAAGCCTCAGTTGTTCTGCATGACCCTTTCATGCCTTCAAAACCAGNACCACCTGAGTAACTCTTACACATTACTAAGTCCAGCCACAGCACAAGGTACAACCTTGGCTATCTCTGGAACACAGCCTCTGTGCTCTCAGAAAACACTTCCCAGAAGATGTCACCTCAATGATGCTGGTCTCTTCTTAATCACAGCTACTTTCTTAGCTCCAGCTATCCAACATCAATAGTCCCAGAAATGCAAAGGTTTCTCTTTGGTAGTTCTGGTATCTTGTTAATTACAGCTGACTCTTCAGCCCCAGCTAACCAGAACCACAGAATCTCCACAATCAAAATAGCAATGGTCCTGATAAGAATCTTTAATTTTCCCTCTGAAATTTCACAAGCCAGGCCTCCATTTTCTACACTGTTCTCAACATTATCATCCAAGCTCCTACATAACATTCGACAGAGCTCTTAATACCGATTGGATCTTCTGGTCCAAAGTTCCAATGTCTTTCCACAGTCCTCCTCAAAACATGGTCAGGTTGTCATAGGAATACCCCACTATGCTGGTACCAATTTGTCTTACTCAGGGTTTCTATTCCTGCACAAACATCATGACCAAAAAGCGTGTTGGGGAGGAAAGGGTTTATTCAGCTTACACTTTCCACTTTGCTGTTGATCACCAAAGGATACAGGACTGGCACTCAAGCAGGTCAGGAAGTAAGAGCTGATGCAGAAGCCATGCAGGGATGTTCTTTACTGGCTTGCCTCCACTGTTTGCTCAGCCTACTCTCTTATAGCACCCAAGACTACCAGCCCAGAGATGGTCCCATCCACAAGGGTCCTCTCCCCCTTGATCACTAATTGAGAAAATGCCCCACAGCTGGATCTCATGGAGGCATTACCCCAACTGAAGCTCCTTATTCTGTAATAACTCCAGCTTGTGTCAAGTTGACACAAAACTAACCAGTACAATGATCAAATATGTGATGGTTCAAAAAGACTTTGCAGGAGTATTCTTCCCTTTACCCTGTTTAGAAATTTACAGAAAAGTTTCTGCCCAGCAAAACACATTGCTTTTCAGCTCCGGTCAAGCAGAAGGATCAAAACATTGCATTCTTTGGATCTTTACTTTTCCTAAAGTCAAGCTGGGAAAGCCAACTTTGTTAGGCATGAAAAAGAGGTTTATAAAGCACTTCCAAACAAACACTCTCCTTTTGTTTACACATGGCTTAGTTATTTATTCTTAGACTGATGAGTAAAAATGTTAGCTATTAGTGTAATCCTGAGATCTTATCAGAGAAGATCAATACAAACGGTAATCAACAAATATGTGGCTAAGCAAGGGGAAGACTGCAAAGAAATTAGAGGGAACAGTTTGGGGGCTGATTATGATCAAACACATTATATTTAAGTTTGAAATTCTCAAAAAATAATAAACACATTATACTTGAAAGTACTATAAAAGTCTTTTGAAAAAGAATTTTGAATACACTTTAAGACTGAATGTCAAAAAAAAAAAATATTTTCCATAGGGTTAATCACTAAGACTTCTCAGATATGTGTTTCTTGTGCTTTTTCTCTTATTTTTACTTCTATTCATTATGTTTGATTTTCTGTTTGTTTTCTAAAGAATGGACATGAGATAAAACATCATGAAATTGGATGGGTGGGGAGATAGCAGAATTTGGGAGAAAGGGGAGAAAGGGAAATGACAATCAGAATATATTATATGAAAATTGTTTTCAATTAAAAGCAAAGAGAAAGAAAAATGTAAAATTATCAGAGAAAAACAAAAACTCTTTTGAGTCCTAAATGAAGTCCTGAAGTCCTCAAACATTCCCTCTGAGTGTTAATATCAGATCTGCCAATATAACCTCATGCCTACTAAAATTTATTGGAAGAGTTCTTCAAAATTTTACTATATATTTTGAATGAAGAGATTAAAAATATTGCCAAGAGCAAATGATGAAAAATTAACATTTTTTTCTTATTTAACATTGGACAGACTGGCTTAAGTAATATTATCATTGGCAACATTTTCAAGCCATTTCAATATTCTTTTTATAATTTCAGCCTCAATACATGATGCCCAATGCTACATCCACATGTAATTATCTTTTTCTCATAAAGTATGTAATTACACTTCAGTGGCTGCAACGTGCAAGCCTTTCCCTTAAGTGTGAGCTCTTTTAAACAATGTAAAAAATTATTACAGAGAATGCACCCAACACTGTCCTATTTTGTAAGTCAAGGTTGCAATAATGACATCCTTCCTCAGAAAAGGTGGAAAAATTTTACAAAAGTACATAATTTAGGAATAATAATATAGTAGATGTATAAAGATTTTTTGCTCTATGTTTTGTTTAAAAGTCACAAGTATATACTATCATTGAAAACTCAAAACAAAGCATCACATTTGACAATGATATCCACTAATTACCCATTGTTAAAGTTCTTTCATATGAAACAAAATGAATTTAAGTTTCAGCTTGCTTTTCTTATATTCATAATGTGCTTTATCAATTATAAATTTTGATTTTATGATATTTAAAATACAGCTGAGATGGTTATGTTCTTTGTCATTATGTAATCCCTAATGCTATTTTTTTTACACTGTTATTTCTAACTTTATGTATTGTCAAAATAGCTTAAACCCAGATTTTTTTCCTTCTAGGTCTATTGATTTATATATTTTACATGTCCAGATACTGTCCAGTTTTACTTGATAATTAAAAAATGCATCACGTGTACCAAACATAGCACATACATGATATATAGTACTTAAAAAACTAATTTTAACTAAAATTTCAAAAGTCTATTATCCTAATGTTAAAACCCAAATTCAAGCCAGACTTTATTTGCCAGTTACTGACAACAGATTGAGTATCACTTATTATGCTCAATCTTGATTGTCTTATTTATGGGTTTTAGGGACATCTAGAGAATAGTAAATCACACATACCTCTGTCTACCAGGATATATCAAGGAACAGCTGCCACATGAGGTAGTAGATGGCTGGAAAGACCTGCCCTGGCCTTGAGTATCAACACTCAATAGGATGCAGATTCAGATAGGATAAAGGTGGACAAAGCCAGAGGTCAGGAAATCCCTGCAAGCTCTGCTCTTCCTAGACGTGTGCATTTACTGTTGCCAACATCACTGTCAGCATCTCTGCAAAGTTTTGGCCTTTCAAAGTAGCCTCCGCCCAGTGACTGTCTGCTAGACTCTAGGCTTTACTTCTGGGACTGTGGCTCCATTTTTGGTATCATTTTGCACTGAGGGTTTGTTGACATATTGGGATGAGTACTTCTTTTATCATTAAGTGTATATCGTAGTTAATGGTATACACTCCTGAGCTTTCTAATCTGCAATTATATATGCTAAATAATCAAACTAATTACATAGTTATATAGACATTGTATTGTTTCTGTTTCTCTAGAAGATACTGTCTAAAACGTTTAGGAACAGTAGTTGTTTTAGAGAAACAGAGTTGTTAAAGATGAATTTCTTAACCGGCTCTTATTTTCTTTTTGAGTTCATTCTGTAAATGGAATAGAGGTAAAGTTTTCAAAGACACTCCTAAAAATATAGAAGGAAGCCATAATCTCTACATAGCTAGAAGTATTAAAAGAACTAGACAATATAAATGCATTAGCATTTCTGACACAGCACTTGTGACTAACAAGGAATTTAATTGATATAGATATCATATTTTTGAGCATCACTACAAAAATTAAGGAACACAATGACATTACTTGGTTGATTGTAACATGTCTGATGAAAGTCATTCAGGAAAAGAATGATGTCAGTTGTCACTTTTCCAGTTTTCCTTAGATATAAATGACATATAGGCTTCTAAGATTTTACTCTCTTGATGTTAGCTAAAGCACAATGCCATTCTAAACCTCTACTTTGAAGTGAGGAAATGAACAAAATGACTAACAGAGAATGGATGTGACTATTTGGGGTGGAGATATATGGGGTATCATGATGAAACTGGAATGATAAAATGCAAATTTCTTTTTAAAAACAGGTTTGTATGCTTCTGTATAGGCCCATGCATGCAAAAACATGTATGCATACAGGTCACAAGAAAACTTCCTAGGTTTTTTTTTTCTCTTGTACATACCATTCTTAAGGACAGAATGTCAGGATTTCAGCTTGGCTGCAAGTACACTTATTGGTTGAGTATTCTCATAGTCCTCCTAAACTTTCTTATGAATGCTGATAAATTAGCTATACTGTTTTACATTCTGTGACATGGTTTCCTTTCCGGCTTTGGAAACAATGATGACCTTCATCTAGATTAATAAATAGACTAAGTTTTAGAAAACCCATAGAGGAAAGAAACTTGTGTAGCATAAAGTAGTATACAAACACTTAAGACCATGAATTTTCAAATTAGTTCAAACACTGGTCTTAGAGTGTATATAAAATTGATTTTATAGGCATGGCACTGGGAAGGAGAGAACATAAGGTAGATCAAATTGAACTCCTTCTTGTTCTTTTTTGATGAGTTCATTAAGCATAGATTCAGGGATTAATGATACAGCTCAGAGAGTTATACAAATAAAGATGACAATAATCAATTTGATGGATTTCTGGAATTATGGATCAGAAGGAAGCCTACTGTGATGAACTGTACATGTCTAGTAATCTTTGGTTTGTCCCTGAGAAATGGATCTAAAGAACTGCTTTTATTTTGCCATGAGAAATCTGATATTTGACAATCTGATATTTGTCTTGAAGACAATCTATCTCAATACAAATACAAAGCAAAGATAGCATCTTCAACAAATGGTGCTGATCAAACTAGATGTATATATCTAGAAGACTGAAAATAGATCTATACTTATCACCCTGCTAAATATGATCTACAAATGGATCAAAGACTTTAACATAAAACCAGACACTGTAAAATCATAGAAGAGAAAATATAGAATAGATTCATTTACTCAAAGAACCAGATCTTGGGCTCATTAATTCTTTGTATTGATCTTTGTTTCTAAATGATTGATTTTAACCCTGATTTTAATACTTTCCTGCCTTCTACTCCTCTTTGTGCTAACTTCTCTCTCTCTCTCTCTTTTTCTTTTTCTTTTTCTAGAGCTTTCCGGTGTACTTTCAAATTCTAGTATGAGAACTTTAAAGATATCTTTTTCTCTTTGTCAAATGACAAGCAATGGATATTTAGTTTTATTATTTTCAATGATTTTATTACTTTCATCTATTTTACAGTCCATTGCTCTACTCTCAGTCTCCTCCTTACTGTCTTCAAGAGGATCTCCCCCTACCCCCATGTCCCGCCAGGCCTCCCCACTCCCCAAGGCCTCAAGCCTTTCTAAGATTAAATACATCTCCCACTGAGGCCAGACCAGTCAGCCCTCAGCTCTATGTGTGTCATGGGCCTCTGACCAGCTCCTGTATGCAGCCTGGTTGGAAGCTCTGTGCCAGTGAGATCTCAGGGGCCCAGGTGAGTTGAGACTGCAGGTTTTCCTATGGGGTTGCCCTCCTCCTCAGCTTCTACTATCCTTTCCCTAACTTAACCACAGGGGTCCCCAACTTCAATCCAATGTTTGAGTGTAAGTATCTACCTTTGTCTCAGTCAGCTACTTGTTGGACTTCTTGGAGGGCAGTCATACTTGGTTCCCTTCTGTAAGCACACCATAGCACCACTAGTAATAGTGCCAGACCTTGGAGCCTCCACTTGACATGAATCCCAAAGTTGGACCGGTCACTGAACTACCTTTCCCTCACTCTCGATTTGTCTCTGCAGTTCTTTTAGACAGGAACAATTTTGGGTCAGAGTTTTTGACTGTGGGATAGCAACCCCACCATGCCTCCATGTGATGCCAAGTCTTTTCTAGTGGGGTTATACTCTGCAAATCCTCTCTCCTACTAAAAGCATTTCATCTAAGAGTTTCTCACCTCCCAGGACCTGCCCCCCCCCACACACTTCCCACCCCACACTTCCCTTCATTCTGATGGTCCTCATGGATTCTCTCCTATCCCACTGTACCTGATCATGTTCCCCTTTGTCTTTCCCCTTCCCCTCTCCCACCCAGGTTCCTCCCTTCTCCTCCCTGTGATTGCTTTCTTCTCCCTCCCAAGTGAGATTGAAGGATCCTCACTTGGATCATTCTGCTTATTAACCCTCTTTAGTTCTGTGCATTGTATCCTGGGTGTTTTGTACTGTTTTGGCTAAGGTCCACTCATTATTGTGTAAATATCATGCATGTCTAAATTTCTTAACGGAGGAATATAGTGCTACGAACTTTTCGCCTAGCACTGCTCTCATTATGTCCCATAAATTTGGGTATGTTGTGCCTTCATTTTTCATTAAATTCTAGAAATTCTTGAATTTATTTCTTCCCTGACCCAGATATCATTGAGTAGAGAGTTCTTCCTCCATTTCCATGAGGTCCAGAGGGAACAGCTGCTTAGGGAAGTTTGGTGTGTCCCAAAGAATTAGGCAAGCAGGGAAGATGACTAGGGCAAGGGAAGCTCACCTCCTAACATAATTTGTAGTTGAACAAATTTGCCTTATATCTTTCTTTCTCTTTTGAATAAAATCCAACTATGATTATAACATTTTCCTCATCAGAAGCAATGCATTTTGTCAAGGAAATCAGAAATACAATAAGATAAAATCAAAAACAAAAGAAAATGAAACAAAACGTAAACAAACCAACAAAACAAATTTAAAACATGTACTTTGTTTTGTGTTGGCCTGGGAATGGGGCCTGCACTGAAGTAAGTGTGATTGAATGTAATTGATGTGCACAGTGTGCTTATTATTCTTATTTGGGGGGGGTAGTTTTGGGTGAGAGAGGGAGAGAGAGAAAGAGAGAGAGAGAGAGAGAGAGAGAGAGAGAGAGAGAGAGAGAGAGAATGAATCAGAGGGAGAGGCACAGGAACAGACAAAGATAGAAAGATAAACAGAGACAATAAAAAGTCAAATGAAATTGGACAAGTAGAAAGAAAGGTGGGAACGATCTGGGGGAGGGAACACATCAATCAATCAATCAATCAATAGAAAAGAAGGGAGGAAAACTGTAACTTTGAAAGGCCTATGCATTAGTAACAGCTGTGAATGAAATATTCAGACATACAAGTCTCCAGTGGATATGTCATATGAAAGGAATAAGTGAAACAGAATCTTTATTTAATTGATTATTTATTTGCTTATATCCCAAAAATTGACCCTCCCTCCTTGTCTCCCTCACAGAGTTTTTCTCCCATCCCCAAATCCTTTTCTTCTCAGAGGATGACCTCCCCAATATCCCTCTTCTCTGGGACATCAAGTCTCTACAGGATTAGGCATATCCTCTCCCACTGAGGCCAGACAAAGCAGTCATCTACATATGCACTTGGGTCCTGGGACCAGTGCTTGTATACCTTTTGGTTAGCTCCCAAGGGTTCCGGATTAGTTGATAGTGTTGGTCTTCCTATTGAGGTTTCCAGCCCCTTCAGTCCCTTCAATCTTTGGTAAGAAGATCTTTAGAAGGGATCGTTGTGGTTTTGTTTTTGGTGGTGGTGGATGTATGACCAATAAGTTAAAAGTGTGGTATATAATCAATGCTCTGAACAAATGCCATATATTCCCAGTTGTAAAAATAAAACTATATATAAAGTTCATGTTAGTTAGATGAAAATTTTCTGGGGCATTTGAAATAAAAATAGTTCTTTAACAGAGCCAAACTGTTCCTTTCTATTTTCTATAAATATTCAGTTCAGAAGCTAAACATTCTAAATAACAAGGATAACAAAGATAACAAATATCCTTGATTCTAAAATGTTTGAGATATAGCACTAATCATTTGCTTTATGCCACTACTGGTGTAAATATTATTTGATTTTGTGATTTAACTGGATGATGATATATATCATAAAATTAAAAAGTTAAAGCAAGAAAAGCTATAAATTTTTATAGCTTTATTAGGCATTATGATGTCATATCATAAGTAAGAAGTTAGAAAATTATGGCTTTTCTATAAACATCTTGATTTGTTTAAGATGGTAAGACTGCAGGCAGGAATTATACAAAGGAATATAGAACAAAGTTTGCTTTAATGTGATTGGAAGACCACAGTAAGCAGGTCTGCAGATGGGTTTTTAAATAATGAAAAATTTCATTGAGCATTTTTAAAAGGCTATTAAGGCATTCAGACCCTGAAGCGCCAGTGTGACTCTTTGGATAGAATATGTTCATGACACTGGCCAAAGAGATTTCTAGCAGTTTCCATGCAACAAATACATGGTTTCTAGACCCTTCCATGTGACTAAGAATTATCTTGGCCTCTAAGATTCCATCCAACGATGCTGCTAATGGCTATATTTGGTGGTATACAACCTGGAATCAGGCTGGGCATAAATTGTGCAGAAGTGGTTTTGAGTGTCTAGCCTGATTTTAATGACAGAACATGTACAAGACTGGTCTATTTATGAGTTCCTAAGGAAACCCTGAACTGGATTTAAACCTGAACTCAAGGATTGCCTGCTTTCTATGCCGCTGCACTCATACCTGCTCAGATGCTTGAGAAATATCCATGAGAAGAATGTGTAAGTACTGGTTTCTTTTCCCTGTCACTATTTCCTACACAATATTAATATAAATGGAACACTGATACTATATGAGACATGAAAAACTATAGATCATGTAAACAATATTAGAGCATGAGTGTAAGCCACATATTAACACTAAATAAAATGACAATAATGTTGTTGGATACTGGTGTCTATGGAGTTCCTTGCACCAATCTTCTCTGTACAAGAGGAAATAACTATATAATCAACAAGTTCTTTAAAAAATAGTAACAATAAAGTGAAAACAAACAAACAAAAAACCAAAAAATAAAACAATAAAAGTTAGACAACAAGAACACAATGGCTTTGACGATTCTTCAGGAAATTTTGGATATTCTCTCCTGAAATACTCTCAGTAGGACACAAAATATTATTAAGTCTTTGTTTGCATGTGGACAGTGGAAAATAATTAGCGGTACCTGGATAATTTTATATTTTACAATTTTTAAGAAGGAGTCCTTTAAATGGCATAGTCCAAATATGCCTATGAATAAATATGGATGGCTTATTTCATCTGATTATATAATAAGGTATAGTATTTTATCTAAGAAAATAAACACTTTGTAGGGCTAGACTATTTGCATGTACCAATGTATTAAACAAATATACTTTGTACATGCATGTTTATCTAAACACTTAATTTTTGCCTTTATGTTCAAGACTGTGTTTGTGTTCACATAAAGTAGAGATGGACATTTCTTCTGGCATTAAATGAAAAAAAAACAACAAATTGTTGCAATTATTTTTGCTGATATTCATATATAATTTAAATTTTTATTCGTTTATCTTGCTAAATGAAACTGCTGATACATTGTTACTTGATTGAAAATGTTAAGGCTTAACTGTGTGCTTGATGGTAGAAAATTACCCAACAAATAATGATATTCCTCAGCCATAATATATTTATTTAAAATAACACATTTATTAACTTTAGTCTTCTATGACATTCACGGAAGTGTTTATATTTTAAATAGCATCACTGGATTTAGCCATAAGACTCTCTAAGTTACATCCCAGCTGCTACAGCAAACTTGCCTTTTAAAAGTACCTCATTGGTTTTAACTACTCAAAGCTTTCCATAACAGTGACATTCATTTGGATTAATAAATCCTCTGGTACTTTATGATATGTGACAGAACTCATATGAGTTCTGGAAAATAAATACCTCTCTTTCCACACAGTTGACATTTACAGTTAAAATACACTTCAAAGATAGAGTCATTTTAAGACCAGGAAAGAAACTGCTCAAGTTTGGCCAGATGAAGCCTTGCTAAGTACTGTAAGTTATCCAATGAACTGAAGCTTCTCTACTGGCCATGGAAAATTGTAGAGTTTGTGTTGAAAAATCACTGAACAGAAATAAGCAAGTGATCTTCTCTATGTGTGAGAAGAAATTGCTACACAAAATTAAAAGGCTGCATATCTTACAATTTGGCATAAATTAAAAGCAATAATGGGAGGAAGTGGTTATAGGAGTAAGAGGGTGTAAGGCGAAAAAAAGAAATAGAAACCAAGGAAATCATAAATGAGCTGTGAAACAAATACCCACCACGTTCTATAATCCAAATTCTTATGTATGCTTGTATAATTGAAATTTATGTACTCTAGTTCATGCCAAATGACTACTTTCTATTAATATGTAACATTAATTAGAAACATAACTGGAACTCACATGTTCTGGGAACACAGGCATGCCCCCATTTGTCTAGATCATGCAGTGATTTATAACCTCAAATGTGAATGCCAAGCAAGGACTTTACTACTGGAGTTACACCACAGAATTTCCTCTAAAATGGATGAAGCCATCCTCCTGCCTCAGCTTTCTGAATGCTACCATAGTAGAAGATTGGCAAAGCATGAAGCTCACCTCTTTATTCCAGAATGGACAAATAACTGTGTAAAATGTGACCAAGCCAGTTCAGTCAGTCAACTGGGTCTCAAGGGTGGGAATGAAGATTGAAAAGACAATGACCATTCGACAACATTATTACATGCCTCAAGCCAGTGCTAAGGCTGAAGTAGATTCACTTTTCTCCAGTCTGCTTTTATACCAGGCTAAATACATGCAAAAAATAAAGTCAGTTTTAGGTCAAGGAACAAATGAGGCAATAAACAAAGTTTAGAGTAAGGGGTCCCCAGTGGAGATGCTAGTAAAAGGACTGAAGGGGCAGAAAGGGTTTGCAATCCCAAAGAAAGAGCAACAATATCATCCAACCAGACCCCAAGAGTTCCCAGGGACTGAACCACCAACCAAAGAGTCCACATGTAGGGACCCATTGCTCCAGCTGCATGTGTCAGTGGATGGCCTTGTTGGGCATCAATGGGAGGAGAGACCCTTGGTCCTGTGAAGGCTTGATGGTCCAGTGTAAGGGAATGCTAGGGTAGAGAGTCAGTAGTGGGTGGGTATGCGAGCACGTTTATAGAAACAAGGGGAAAGGTGTTTGGATGGGGGTTTCCAGAGGACAAACTGGGGAAGGGGAGAACATTTGAAATGCAAATAAATAAAATAAGCAATGAAATTTCCACTATCCAAAACAAACAAACAAACAAACAAAGAAACATAACTGGAAGCCAAAGTTTGGATTTGTTAAGAAAATTATCTGACTGGTTACTGAGTAAAATCACAACAATAACAATAAATGTTTATCTTTACCTAAATAGAAGGAAGCTAAAATATTGTTAATAACTGTTATGAATTAGATCAATGTTAATGCTTGAGATACATTGAGATGTACCTCACTGTAGCCTGTGGGCTGCTTGCTGGTTTTGGCATGAGTGAAGCACAGCATGACATCCAAAACTTATTTAAAGCATTATACAACTTTTGTTTTTTCTGTCCTCAAATGTAAATTTGCAGATGACAATGTCATCTTAAAATGTCAAAGACTAGAAACTCTAGGGAAAAAAAAGCAAAATAAAAAAAAAAAAAAAACAGAAAAAAAACAGACTGTCTTGAAACCTCCCATTTACAGTATAAGTGGAGAAATGAAACATAAGATATACTTTACTTTGTAGCTCTACTGAATATGTAAAGATGGCATCTGTACATTTTCAAAAAACGTATTTTGTTAATTCCTTGAGAATTTTCCACTGTGTATTTTGAGCATATTCACCTCTTTTCCAAAGTCCTCCTATAATCGCCCTCTATGCCCTTCCTTCTTACCCACATTGGTATTCAATCCCCACCATCACGTTCAGTTTTTCAGCAAGTTCTGAGAGCAGAGCTGAAATTGCATGTGGTTGACCACCAGATGTCAGATCATTAAAAAAAAACTGACTCTTCTTAGGAAGCTACCAAATGACAATTATTCAGTCAGTGGTAGAATTTCACATCCAACTTCCCTCTCTGTGCTGGTTTCCCCCCCACCCCCTGGCTGGACCATGTACAGGTCTTGTTCATATTGTCACAATGGTTATGAGCTCATGAGTACAATCTCACTGTTGAGTCAGCAAAACAATTTTCTGTGTGCTATCCAACCCCTGTGCCCTTTCAGTCTTTCCAAACTCTCTTCCATGAAAATTTCTGAGGCTTAGAGTTGTGTGTAGGCATGTGTGCACTGTGTCTCATGCATGTTATATCTTTAGCAATAAGGTATTAACATCAACAGTAGGGAGAGAACAACGATATTGATAATGTACTGTAATGCTTGGCATGGGGAGTGTTTCTATTGGTGAAAATAGAGGTTAAACATTTCATGGGCTAATTAGCTTACTTTACCAGCATGAGATATCTAATTTGGCTTTTAGCTCTTATTGCAGAGTAACTTCACTAAGCCTCTTGTGATATTAATATATGTATATACACCCATATATAAATGTACATTAGTATGATTATGCATATAGATGAGTTAATGAATGAAGGACCTCAGAACTGGCTGTTGTGAAAAAAAAATGTTTAAAATATGTGACTCATGCCTAAATCAAGGCTCTATTTTTGAGTTTGGTTTGTGTTTGGGACTATAAGTTTGTTCATGAAACTCCTAGTATTCTACTTAGTTTCATGTCTAATAAGGATAATAGAATTAATACTCAGAGTATTTAAAGAATAAAATACTTACTGAATTTTATTGCTTTTACATTAAAAAATACTTTTATTTTAATTGTTTAATCATGTTATATTCAAGTTGAAGGTTTAAAACCAATCTACCCAAATCTATCTTTCACAAGGGTACAGATAAAATTCACAGTAAAATTTCTTTAGAAGAAAATCATTTCACTTAGCCATAAACTTGAATAAGAAATTATTTTTTTTTATTAAGTTAATTTATTTTTACACTCCATATTCCATTCCCCGACCTCCTCACCTGATCCATGCTCTGACTTCTCCACATCCCACATCACCCCCGTGCCCCCGCACCTCTAAACTCCCTGGGCCCTCCAGTCTCTTGAGGGTTAGGTGTATCATCTCTGAATGAACACAGACCCAGAAGTCCTCTACTGTATCTGTGTTGGGAGCCTCATACCAGCTGGTGTGTGTTGTCTGTTTGGTGGCCCAGTGTTTAAGAGATCTCAGGGATCCAGATTAATTGAGACTACTGGACCTCCTGCAGGATTGCCCATCTCCTCAGCTTCTTTCAGCCTTCCCTGATTCAAAAACAGAGAGAGGTCAGCTGCTTCTGTCCATTGGATGGGTGCAAATATCTGCATGTGACTCAGCTGCTTTGTTGGGTCTTTCAGAGGGCAGTCATGATAGGTCCCTTTTTGTGAGCACTCCGTAGCCTCAGTAATAGTGTCAGGTCTTGGGAACTTCCCTTGAGCTGGGTCCTACTTTGGTCTGTCACTGGAACTTCTTTTCTTTCAGACATCAAGAATTATGGGTCAGAAGAAATCATTGATAGGATCAACTTCTTTTTTCTTCTCAGTTTAGAAGTCTCCATTTGTTATGATTGTGAGATATAATACACCAAAATGAAACAGAGTACCCACATCCTGTGTTTTATACTTTCTGTTTGTATTGAAAACATTGCTGTTAGGCATGGTAATTCATTTCTTTAATTGCAACACTCAACGGGCAGAGATAAAAATAGCTCTGTGAGTTTAAAGTCATCTGATTGGCTTAGTACAAATGGTTCTAAAGCTTTCAAATGCTAAAACCATTTAGTACAATTCTGCATGTTGTGATAACCCCCAATCATAGAATTATTTTGTTACTATTTCATAACTAATTTCACTTCAGTTTTAAATCATAATATAAATATTTTTTACAGATATATGTTTGCCAAAGTGGGTCACAATCCACAGGTTGAGGACCATTGACAGCTGACATAGGGAATTCTAGTCAAGCAGAAGTAAGTTTAGGTGTGTGTGTGTATGTGTGTGTGTTGCAACTATGGTTATTTTTTTTCCTTATTGTATTATATGTCTCTCTATGTAGTCCTTATTTTCTTATAACTTTATATGTAGCAGAGGCTGGGCTCAATTCAGGGTTTCTCCTAGTTTTATATCAGTATCAAATACTGTGATTAAAGGCATATATCACCACATCTAGATTTACTTTTTTTTTTTAATCTACTTCTTTAAAGTTCACATTTGGTAAAGCTTGTAGGCAGAGCAATAGTGACTATATAAACTCTCATGTAAATCAGAGATAAACTCACGTATAGACATATTGGTGAGACTGATGTGACAAAAAGCATCTACTTTTATTTTGAAGACCACTGGATCTGCAGAATTTGCTGTCAAACCAACAGTTGTGAAATACAATATTAGTTATTCCCTTAGTTGCATTTTATTATATTTAGGAATTCTGATCCAGCAACAGGGTTACTCTGGCAAGAGATCCCAATTTTAATCCTTCTACAGACATGCACCTTTAATCCCAGACAGTGAAGGTAAAGATAATTTGTAAATGGAAGCAGCCATGTTTGAAAGTGACATCTAATTAAGTGGCAGACAAAGTGATGAACTGAAAAAAAAAAAAAATCCAACAGAAGGAGTCAGAAATATGATACTCCTAACTCTCCGGAGAACAGGAAAGAAAGAAGTGAGACCATCCAGAAACTGCCCCACCCGGGGGTCCATCCCATAATCAGCCACCAAACACAGACACTATTTCATATGCCAGCAAGATTTTGCAGAAAGGACCCTGATATAACTATCTCTTGTGAGCCTATGCCAGTGCCTGGCAAATACGGAAGTGGATGCCCACAGACATCTATAAGATAGATCACAGAACCCCCAATGGAGGAGCTAGAGAAATTACCCAAGGAGCTGAAGGGATCTGCAACCCTGTAGGTGGAACAATATGAACTAACCAGCAGCCCCCAGAGCTTGTGTCTCTAGCTGCATATGGGTCATCATTGAGAAGAGAGACCCTTTGGTCTTGCAAACTGTATATGCTCCATACAGGGGAACTCCAGGGCCAAGAAGTGGGAGTGAGTGGGTAGGGGAGCAGGGCGGGGGCAGTGTATAGTGGACATTCAGAATAGCATTTGAAATGTAAATGAAGAAAATATCTAATAAAATAATTTTAAGAGAGAGAGAGAGAGAGAGAGAGAGAGAGAGAGAGAGAGAGAGAGAACGAACTGCAGGGAGATGCAGGGAGAGGAAGGACAGGGAGGGAGAACAGTTCAGTGAGAGCAGTTCATGTGAGTTCAGGCATGGCATTGGAGTTCCATTCAGTTCAGTTCAGTTCAGGTCAGGTCAGTTCAGAGCAGTTCAGTTGGTGCAGTTCAGTAAGCAACCAGAAGAAGCCAATTTTAATCAGTCATCTTGCAGAAGAGTTTG
Organism: Mus pahari; assembly: GCF_900095145.1. Taxonomy (NCBI): domain Eukaryota; kingdom Metazoa; phylum Chordata; class Mammalia; order Rodentia; family Muridae; genus Mus; species Mus pahari. The sequence continues at coordinate 72,874,806 of NC_034602.1, read as the reverse complement.
AGCCAGAACACCTGAGTTGAACTAGCCAGCTAGAGATCCATAAAAAACTAGAAACAATGAGTTTATTAGGAAAGTCTCAAAGACTGAAACATTCTAGGCCCAGGTTAGCCTGGGGATGCTGGCAGCTGATGCCTTCAAGGTCTGAGCTTGCAGAAGATTAGATTGTAGAGAGACTAGAAGCTTCCAGGCCTAGGCTTTTGGAGACTTAGAACAAGGAAGGAAACACTCTGGGCTCAGCCCTAGCCGTGTATTCACACAGCTTGGGTATGGCTCTCCTCTCATCCCTTCATCCGAGGAAATAAAAACTACAATTACATGATTGCTGCGATGAGACACAATTGCTAAGGCAACACAAGGAGCAATTGCTTATTAGAATGAGGGTGACAGTTTCAGAGGGTTAGCCCAAAATCATCTTCGACTGGAGGTACTAGAATCTATAAACAATATAAAAATCTTAGAGCAAATTTATTATCTCAGTTACCTTTCCTTACTAAAATCAACAGCAGAAAGAATCAATGAAGAGCTTGCCTAGGAATTACTGCAAAGTGCACTAAGTTCTTTGTAAGAAATCCTTTCTGCTCCTGACAAGAGGAGCTGCAAAGATGTACTGCAAAATATATTTGATATATTTTAAGTTAAAATGGCTCCCAAGAGAATTGTAACAAGATTCAGGTGGAAGAGAAAAAAGGAAATGTATTAATGATACAGCTGTAGGATTAGGAAGCAGCGACAATCGCATGTCTCTGGATTACTAATGCATTATTATTTCCAACCTATTTCACAGACATAGAAAGGAATATTTTTTCTAAAGGCCAACAACAATAATTTATTTGATAATTTTAGGCTGAAGAGTTCATAACACTGTGTCACAATAATCTCTTAATAACTTTTTAAGACCAAATTTGAAGAGGAATTTATTTGAAATTATGAAATTTAACATCTAAAGAAAGATTCATTTAGATTATTTCTCTACCTTTCTATGGCCTAAAGAGAAAAGAGAACTGGGGGACAGGGGAGAGGTGACCTCAAATAGTCTAGTTAGAATACGCCCACCTTCCTGTCTTCATTCTTTATGAAGTTTTAACCTGAAAAAAGTGACATTGTTTTAAAGTAGTGTATTTCACAAATAGAAAATTGTTAACCTTAGGAATATTGTTCTGATTTTCTAGTAGTACTTCTAAAATGCACCCAAAGAACTTCAACAGTTAAGGAATAGAGAAAATTCACAACATCTTCAATCTGTCTGCTACCAATAATTTGAGAATGACACAGCATTTATTTTCAATGTTTGAAAAAAGGCACATGATAGAGTCACAGTTAGAGTTGCTTTTTTTCCCAATAGTCCTTTGAAAATTTTGACAAAGAGTGGGTTTCAGTGGCAGGGGTGGGGGGATGGTAAAACTTTAAATTAAAGCAAAATCCCCCCTCCCAATTAGTTATGTGTAACAAGATAGTTTGCTTAACCTTCTTAGTATTTTATAAGATTTATAAAATAGATGCTATAACATAAATCATTTTAGTGTGTAATAAGATTTGAATAAAGTAAGCCATTGAAAATATACATTCTAAACTTATTTTATATACTCAACACAACTTAGTCTTTGTTTGGTTTTATAATAATAAACTGATGTTTACCTTGACTGATATCAGTCATTTCTAGTCTTAAATATAGTTTTGTATTAGGCAATACAGTTAAAATATATGTTTATTTAATCCATGCATTCACTGAAATCAGATAAATATACCTATATTTTCATATTTAAAATATATAAGTAACCTTTCAGCAAATAACAAAGAAAATGAACAGTCATTTCTCAACTTACAGAAATAAATAACCATTTAATAGTACATTAAAAAGATGCACTTGCCATAAATAACCCTAACTATTTCTTTTCAGATTTGTAAAATGATCATTATAGCCCTTATCAGCAAATTTTTTTTCCCGATTTCACACATTTCTGGTTTTAGAAAAGATGTACTGATGTAAAAGACAATAAAAGCAAGTCATTACGCGTAAATCTAGGACAACTCCTCATAACCATAAATGCTAAACTACTATAAGCATTAAATTAACAGTGGTTGATGTACTTGCTGATACATTCATCACATCGGGAAACCTCAGCAAAAATGTGTCTTACATCACTAGGGAGATGATTCTTCCTTAGTCACAGGAAAAGCTGAGTAAGGTAAAATAGCAACAAAACATTTAGATGACCATGATGACATGCTCTTTTATTTTTATTTTTAAGCTATATTCAAATAAAATTTCTTCAGAGAAGGGATTTGATGTAATAGTCATTTTGATGAGCCTTCTTACCCCTCCTTCTACTTTCCTTCCTTAGAGTTTATATAAGGTAAATCAGGAAACACGTTCTATTTACAAGGGCTTACCCCAGTTTCATTCAAGGTTTTCATATTTCTCTATTTCTAGCAATACATCCCTAAGTATGTAAAACAGACAATACAAAATCGTACGTAACTATTGAGGAAAAACACTGATGAGAAAAATGAATTTTAGACATAAGTTTTCTGAAGTGCAATCCATACACAAGCCTTCTAGCTCTTTCAAGTGAAAAGACACATTCAAGAATAGAGAAAAACAGAGAGATGACAGAAATTATGTGCTTATATATGAAGACAAATGCATAGATGAACCTTTTATAATAGTTAATCAGGCAAAAATTTGAAAATAATAATACAGAAATATTTTTGTCTCACATACCAATGAATAATTGCATTTGATTCAGTTTGGGAGAGACAGAGCGAGCTTTGTGTATTGTACATGCAGGCTTAAAGCTTTATTTGTAGCATGGATTAGTATCTTACTCATAATCCTCCTGACTCAGCCTCTCCTGTGCTTGGTGGGTGTGCACAACTGTAACGGCAGGAAATATAATTATATTATTATTTCTTTATCAGCATCTCTCTATCTTACAAGATTTCAACAAACTCACTATTTTATCACCTCACTTTCCTGAGTAGCTATGGTTATAGGCATGGGCCACCAGTCACAGTTTAAAATGAAACGTTTTGTAACCTAGGTGGGCTTAGCAGATATGTAAAGAACATTCCATTCAAATACAGACTCATCACAACATCCCATAGATATTTCTGTAAAAAGAAAAAATTGTATTACACAATTTAAGTGTTCACACAACCAAGAATATTAAAACCAGTTCTTGTAGAAGACATAAATCTGTAGTCAACAGCAAGGGAAAGTACAGAAGATGCACAAACATAAGAATACAGGACAGAACAATGTAAGAAACTAAGTGGATCACCAAATAAATCAGGGAGTACATTTAAAAATGCCTTGAGTTTGTGCTGATTTAAGAGGACTTGGTGCTCTTACAGAAGACAAAAGCCTGATACCCAGAAACTATATGATTCAACTTCTAATAATATGCAATTTCACTTCTATAGAATCTGTCCTAATTGTAGAGGCTATGCCAGTACTAGATGTATATGGTATACTTACAGATATGCATGTGTGTGTGTGTGTGTGTGTGTGTGTGTGTGTGTGTGTGTGTGTGTGTGTGAAAATATAAATAGCAGAATCTGTGGGTGTAATAAAACCAGGTCTAAAATGGATGGTCATAGCTGCAAATGCCTATCATAAATATCAACACAGAGTCAAAGAGAAAAGCCAGATTTCCTATGGAGAATCTAGCACTGTGATAAAACGCCACTATCCATCATGAAGAGAATCCGGGCAGGAACCGAAGACCTGAAATAGGAGACAGAAACTGAAGCAGATGATATGGAGGAATGATGCTCATGGCTTGCTTTTCAAGGTGTTCTCAGTTTGCTTTCTTTTTTTCTTTATTTTAATTGGGTGTTTTCTTTATTTACATTTCAAATATTCCCTTTTCTGGTTTTCTTCCCCAAAGCCTCTATGTCATCTCCATTATCCTGGCTTCTATGAGGGTAGTCCCCTACCCGCCCAGTCCTGCCTCTCTGCCCAGCAATCCCCTACACTGGGGCATTGAGCCTACACAAGACCAAGGGCCTCTTCTCCCATTGATGACCAACAAGGCCATCTGCTGCTACATATGCATCTAGAGCCAAGAGTCCCTCCATATGTATCCTTTGGTTGGTGGTTTAGTTCCTGGGACCTCTAGAGGATCTGGTTGGTTGATATTATTGTTCTTCTTATGGATTACAAACCCTTCAACTCCTTCAGTCATTTCTCTAACTCCTCCACAGGGGACTCTGTGCTCAGTCCAATGGTTGGGTGCAAGCATCCACCTCTGTATTTCTCAGGCTCTGGCAGAGCCACTCATGATACAGCTATACCAGCCTCCTGCCAGCAAGCATTTCTTGACATCCAAAATGTGTCTGGGTTTGGTGGATCCCCAGGTGGGGACAGTCTCTGGATGGCCTTTCCTTAAGTCTTTGCTCCACACATTGGCTCTGTGTTTCTTCTCTTGAGTATTTTGTTCCCCCCTTCTAAGAAGGACCAAATCATCCATACTTTCTTTGGTCTTTCTTCTTGAGCTTTATGTGCTCTATGAATTGTATCTTGGGTTTTCTGAGCTTTTGGGATAATAGCCACTTATCATTGAGTGCATACCGTGGGTGTTCATTTCTTATTGGGTTACCTCACTCAGGGTGATATTTTCTAGTTCCATCCATTTGTCTAAGAATTTCATGAAGNNATTGTTTTTAATAGCTGAGTAGTTCTCCATTGTGTAAAAGTACCACATTTTCTTTATCCATTCCTCTGTTCAATATTCTTAGTCATGAGGGAAATGCAAATCAAAACAATGCTGAGATTCCACCTTATACCAGTTAGAATGACTAAGATAAAAAATTCACGTGACAGTAGATGCTGGTGAAGATGTGGAGAAAGAGGAACACTCCTCCATTGCTGGTGGGATTGCAAGCTGGTACAAATATTCTGGAAATCAGACTGTTGGCTTCTCAGAAAATTGGACCTAGTTTTACCTGAGGACCCAATTATACCACTACTGGGCATATTACCCAAAAGATGCTCCAACATGTAATAAGGACACATGCTCCACTATGCCCATAGCAGACATATTTATAATAGCCAGAAGCTGGAAAGAACTCAGTCTGCTTTCTTAAAGCACCAGGGTCCTCAGCCCAGATGTGGCCCTGTTCACAGTTTAGGCAATCCCACATGCGTTATGAATCAAGATAATGCCCCACAGGCTAGACTGGCTGGTGCAGTTTCCCAACTGAAGTTCTCTTTTTGAAGATGCCTGAAACATCTCTCATCTTGTCATCCAGCCAGCCAGCACACCATTTCAACAAATATCAACATGACAATCTCATATATTTAAATATAGTGATATTTGCATTAACCAAAATTCATCAATAAAGACAAGCAAAAATGCCAAATTTCATAGTAGATGAAAAAAATTTCACTAAAACTAACTTTTTTATACTAGTTAATTGTGTAACAATAAACCCAACATACACATTCAAAGTGCAAATTTTGTGCTTTTGAAAAGAGTAAATCAAACAATATGTTTCCACCAAAGAGAACATAAAATAAAGAAAAATATGAAAAAAATATATTATAAAATAAAATGAAAATAGAGTAGGAAGATGCACTTTAAAGCATTTTCTGTACAATTAATAATAAAACATGCATATAAGTTTTTTTCATTAAGTGATAACTTTCTCTTTACAAGGGCTAAAGATCCGTATAGCATAAGAGCATTGTCTGAGGTTCAGGGTTTACTCTGGATGGTAGCACTACTCCTTGTCCTTTGATATGGCTTACCACTGGTTTTAATTACCCACAGACTCTTGATGTGGAACACATGGAATCATTTTAAGCTCTTAGAAAGTCATTACATGAAATGGTGTCACAAGAAGCCCTTTAAGTGTCTTTGTATGCTTTAATTTGGTTCTTCTTATTGAGTTCCCTTAAAGAATTGTTTTTCTGAGAAGGAAACAAGGTTACAGTGTAAGTTTTGACTGAGTTCATTGGCATTTGTGCGTCTCTAACAAAGGAAAACGAAAAGAGAAGAGACAACATATGCTGATTCCGTTAGACATCTTTTCAATTTACCTCTCCAGATACATTCTAAACACAAACTCAGTACTTCAGGCAGAGTACTTGCAAAAAAATTCATCTCCTATTATAATAATAACAACCTCTATAAACAAAATTAAGTACTGAAAAACTAACATGAAAAATGAATCTTCTACATCATGGACAAATGTTTTTTTATCTTGCTGGCCTCCATAAATATGAATAAAATATCTATAATTTACCTATAATACATTTATATTTTTTTTTTACTATTTTTGGGCTTAAATAGTTTGATTTCACATTAGTCTGAAGTGTTTTATTGATAGCATGGTCATTTAAATTTGAATTTAAGACTTTTAACATGAAAGAGCATTATATTTTGTCAGAGAATTTTTCAGCATCTAATGAGAAGATCATGGGTTTTTTTTTTCTTTTCTTTTTTTTGAGTTTGTTTATTTATTGGGTTATGTTGATCGATTTTTGTATGTTGAACCATCCCTGGGATGCAGCCTACTGTACTGAGGTGAATAATGATTTTGGTGTGTTCTTGGATTCAGTTTTCAAGAATTTTATTGAGTATATTTGCATCGATATTCATAAGCAAAATTGTTTCTCTTTGTTGCATCTTTGTGTGGTTTAGGTATCAGAATA